>NC_143527.1:13770759-13858259 GCF_031878675.1 Megascapheus bottae | reverse complement strand
CGCTCTGGAAGCAGAGTTGGCACTGCAGGTTACGATAACAAACCAGGAAATAGGGACAGAAATAAGACCAAAAAAAGAAGAAGAAAAGAAAAAAATCCCATATTTACAGTAAAATTTTTTCTTTTAAAAAAGTTAATCAGTACTATTTTTTTACAGGAGGAAAAAGTCTGAAACAAATGAACAAAAGCTTACCATAGTCACTAAATTTTTAATATATATTTATATATATATTTATATATATATTTGTCATAGGTCTATAAGATCCATCTGTTCCTCCTACCCTAAGGAATGGCTAAGGTCATCATTTTGTTCTCAGGACGTTTGCTGGTTTTGAAGCTAGGGCAGCTGAGCTCCCCCCTTTTTATTTCAGTATCCAGGAATTATAAACACTAGCTGACTTGAATACCAACAAAAACGTTCATGGAGTTTTCTTCAGAAGTACACTTTTTTTTCATTATTGCAAGTTTACAATTTTTTTAAATTAAATATTTTTTTCAGACTTACAAATTAATTATATTTTTTTTTCTCCAAAAGAAGTTTAGGCACAAATGCATTGTTCCACAGTGTGGAAAGATTGCCACTCAGTCTCTGGGCTGCGTCTCAGCCTGTACATCCTGCTTTGCACATTCTGAGTGATATGTTAAAGAAAGTCGTCCCTCCAGTTGCACTTTTTCTTTCTTTTTTTTTTTTTGTTTTGTTTTTCTGTTTTTTGATAATTGGGAATGCTGAAACCTCTTGCGTCTGCAATTCATAACTACTCAGACTTGTCTTATATTACAAAAAAAAGGGGGGTTAAGGAGAAGTGTTTATGTGGGTTTAAGATAATACACCTGTTAAGGAAGTGGTCTCTTGATTTAATGAAGCAATGGCAACTTGGACCTGAGAAAGGGGGGGGAAAGAGAGAGAAAATTAATTAATATGTTTAGTACAGAGAAAATGGGTTAAAAAAAAAAAAACTTCCAAGAAAGCAAAGAAACTCTCTGTGAATTTGGGGGCAGCTGGCTTTGATGGCCAATAGTCAAGTGAGAGTTGTGAATGGGGAGGAATGTCGGGAGACTTGCCCATGGGAGTTATGAATGCAGATGAACGGTGGAAGATTACTGAATGGAGAATGGTGAGAAACTTGCCCTTTCACATCTGCCCCATGTGATTGGATGCATCTCCCATTCCGGGGTGCGGGCCAGCCAAGGAAAGTGGGGGAGGCTCAGAAGACACCTTCTCTTCCTCCCTTCTTTTCAGACATGCTGCTTTCGGGTTCAGATTCCTTTCTGTGGAGAGAGGGAACATGGTCATTTAGTCAATGCCAAGCTCTGGCAGAGAGCAGTGGTGGCACTTCTGAGTGTGTGTCCTACCCCCCTGGTTCCCTTATCATGTGACATTGTAAAAGAACACTCAGGAGAGGGCCCAGTGGTCATATACTTAGTCAGTCACTCGCAAAGGTGAAGGAGCACAGAACATGTGCCACCTCATTACAGCACAGAAAAGCTCTGACTGCTGACAGTACAGGGGGGAGAGTAAGGGACTCAGTTGTTAAGAGGATCTTGTAACGTCTAAAACTCATATTAGCATCAATTAATTGTACTGTGTAAATATCTCTGTTTTCACTGTGATATTTACAGCATGCACATGATACACTGTAACCAAGTTCACTCCATCAATATTACTGTTTCCTATACCTTTCCTGTCTTCCCCTCCCCTTTTCACAAGTTTCTGGAAGGTTTCATTGTATTAGTTGCATACATACATATAACATGTCTCTACATAATGTAGTAATGGGAGAAAAGAACACCACTTTATGGAATGAGACAAGTGTGTATTTGAATAGTTCTTCTGAGAGAGTTCTAAGAGATTGTACAATTACTATATGCTGATTTAAGAGAAGAAAAACCTAAGTAGATTTGTAAACAAAATGAATCCCATTTAAAAAAAAAAAAAAAAGTCTGTGCTGCCCTTCCAGGCGGGCTTGCTGACCTCGGACTTGCTGCTCCAGGCTGAGGATGACGGCCACGGCCTGATGCAGAATCAGAAGCTTGGTCTGAGGCTTGTCACTCTTGAGGTGGAGCTGCACCATGCGGCCAAGCTCCTTGAAAGCCTCGTTGATGTCGCGGACCCGCAGGCGCTCACGGGCGTTGTTGGCCATCCTCCGTTCCTTCTCTCGTTCAGCCTTCTGCTCTGGGGTCAGGTCCTCATCATCATTATTGCTGCAGGACACAAAGGGAGGCGACATTTTCTAATGGTGCTGGGGTGGGGGGGGGGGAGAGCAAGGCATCAAAGTTACTTTGTTTTCTTCTGGAATTGCCAGGTAACATTATGCTTTCCATCTCAATCCTTGCTTGGCAGAACCAGAAAACCACTTGTCCCTGGGGTTATTTTAGATGATGCAAAAGTCGCGCGCGCGTGTGTGTGTGTGAAGTCTCATCATATATAAATGGGTGTATAACCCATTTTCTGCATGTTATATGTAAAATCTAAATATATATATATTTATGAATGATTGAAAAGTTGAAAAAACATGCCTTCCTCATTCCGTTTATTTTTATGAATGTTTATGGTCTCCAAAATAAGCTGGGAAAACCCAAACTGATATCAGCTATGTAAAACAATACAAAATTTAAACACCTGCTCCTTATAAGTGACCATGACTTCACTGTGAGTCAATAATGAAGCCAAACAGGATTCTCTGTAAAACCAAAATATCCAATGATTCATCAGAAAGGCAGGTTGCTCCCTGATCACTTGTGACCACGTCTGGGTATCACAATGTGTATTACTCCTTTTATGGAAAGGAGCTAGGATGCCAACCCCTTATCAGACTAGGATCCCCTCATTGCAGTGTGTTTCCAATATTTCAGTAGCTATCATGTAGAAAAGAGGGAAGTGAGATGTTTCGTTTCAAGAACACAAAACAACTGCAACAACAAAAATAACTTCTGTGAAGTCTCAAGAGTAAGACCTTTTGGGGAATGAGAGGAATGAAAACTAAAGTCAACATCACCAAAAAGCCAAGACATTCAGTATAAGAAACAATACACCAATGACTGCTTATAAGGCTGTTAGCTTAGGGGTGAATGTGATGAGCTCAGGAACTGTGAAGGCTAGACGCTGTCTTAAAATGATATATGCTCAGGTTTTAATTGCGATGATTCAGCACAGCATTTCAGAGTGGGAAGACTGATGGGGAGTGAATTCTATGTACACTTAGTGCACGCTGACTTCAAAAGTATAGTTCTGCTATTCTACTTAAAAATTTCCGTAGAAGACTCTGAATTGATCTAATCAGCCCATTGTGTTGTAAATATATGTAGTGAATGGTATATTGTTATATATTATAATAATATATTATACATAAATATATGATATGGATGTCAGCCAAACATATCATATACTAAGAGAGGAAGGAAAGCTAGAGGGGAAGAGGAAAACACTAAGGGAAGATGCTGAAAGCGATACTCCCCTCCCATAGACTAAACTCCTTTCAAAATTGTGCTGCCTGTGCAGGAGTGAGAGGGTGAACACACAGCTCAGACCCTACTGAGCAAACCTTCTTTTCCCTTTTTCTTAATCTTTCTTGCTAGTCCACTGATCCCTCTTCTCCCCTCACCTACAACCTCTGATGGTGCCAGAAAAATCCAGGTTGCTATAGCCTCCCTCCTGCATCTCATGGGAGGTAGGCTGTAGTAAGCAAAAGGGAACAGAAGTGGCTGCCATCCTGGAGCTAAAAATCTGACAATACTTTTTTATATATTAGACATGTGCCATACCTTAACATGGGAACTTATCTTCCAACAGTTTTCAGGCTAACAGTTACTTAGAATTAGTTTCTCACTTACAAATAAATTGGTTATGCAAATAAATGGGATTTTAAAATGCTGAATACAGCTTTGGAAAGATACTTGTTAAGGTTGTCAGCAGCAAGTTAAAATGGTAAGCTTCAAAGATCCTATTCTATGTGTCAATTATGACCACTGATTAAATTACCAAGAATTGACTGGGATACAAAGAAGTTGTTAATGAGGAGAAATCCCTAGCCTGGGATTTCTTGCCAGTATGGCCTAGAATGAGAAGAGTGCACAAGGTGGTAAAAATGGTTAAGCTAGAAGCATTTACCATTTCTGGAACTTGTGGCAAGACACATAATGCAATCTGTCCCAGTAGTTACAAAGACAGCATGAAAAGGCAGCATGAACTTAGTTCACCAGTGACATTAGCTGTGACCTTGAGAACCATAGCTTTTGAAAGAATAAGCTGTCATCTAGTACAACTTGCAAAGGAATCTGCCAACAGACCAAAGGAATGAAGACAAAGTGTATGGATGTCCCAGTATTCAAAAGCCATCTGATCACTAGAGTTAGCTGAAAAAGCATATATCTAATTTGGAGACATGAGAAATCTAAAAATGTCAACCAAAAACTATTCTCCCGCAGGTTTGTTTTCTGTAGAAAGGAATATTAGTGAGGAGAAAAAAAAATAAGTTGGTTAGGCATTACTCTTATAGACAGCAACACATTTAGAACACAATTTTCTTATTTTAGAGGTAAGAAAAAAAATACCATTGCATATATGTCAATTGACATTTTAACATGGTTAAATCTCTTTCTGAGATTTAAATAGTTTAGAGAAAAATTTCTCTGACCAAATTTGTAGAATAAGTAATGTTTTTGAAATAAACCATTGTACTTAGAATCAGTTACAAATAATTTTCAGTGTGTGTCATTAGCACAGAGTCCAAATTCATCAATGCCAAAACATGGTAGGCATACTAGAGTACAGGTATCATAAATGATACTTTTTTTTTGAGTACTTCTAGAATAGGCCTTTGAATTTCTTTTCATCTGTAGATTTACCTGCCAGGAAAAAACTGAGTAGTTTCTTCCTGTTCTGTTCACTTCATCAAAGTCCAATAAAGGAATTAAATGAAGCGACAGTATTATATACTGTTACCTAGATCTTGACCTAGTAATTGATTTGATATCCTTCTTGTCGTCATCTAATTTCTTGTCTTCCGATGATTTTGCGTCCTGCAGGTTTTCATCGCCCTCATCATCAGACTTGATTTCAGAGCTGCCTGAGGAGACACTCTGCCCCTGCAGTCCTGGTGGCATGCCTACAGAAAGAGACACCCGGTGATGCTACAAAATTGACACACAAACACAAATACCCCAGACTGCAAGGCTGCCCGCTAAACAATCTACATTGCCGAACTGTGATCCTTCTGTCACTTTTCCTGCTAGCTGGTGAAGTTTCCAACATGCACCTGCGGAAACGAGATTTCCCTGCATTGGCTCTGAGGTTAAATTCTATTTTGCAATCTTTTGGAGTAGATGGTAATTTCACTGTCTACAAAACATCAACTTAATTGCAATGAAAATCATAATCATGAAAATCACACACCTCAATGTTCTGATTAAGAACCCAAGTAAATATCAGCTATTATATTGAGTTTCTTCCATATGCAATGATTTAATAGAAAAATGTCCTTAAAATATAATTCCCAGAGAGAACGCTAAATATGTGTAGTCAAGACTTCAATAGATACCCTAATGATATTCTGAAATTAGGCTTCTCTTATCCTCAAAGAGTAATCAAGCATTTAAAAATATAGAAAGCAGCTTGCTGCTCGCAGAAGACATTTCTAGCTTTATCATTACTCAACTTCTTAGGATCATACTACATTTTAAAACATGACCTTAGCATTATTAGTTTCTCAGATGGATACATAGCTATCAAGTGTATTATCTGTATACTGTAGAACATTCTCTCTAAAAATGTGGTCCATAGGCCAAGAAGCACCCCTGCCATATGGAGCATTGAGAGGTGCTGAATCACAGAGTTACTACAGCAGAATCTGGGTCACATGTCACCAACTGGGAAGTACAAATACTAAGACAAGAGCAGATAACAGTACACATGCTTATTACTGCTCAGATAAACAGGAATCGCCATATCCAGATTTATATTGCATACATTGAAGCACAAAATGGTAGCCAAGTGAAAAGATGACCGTGTGTACTCCAGAGCTAGTGTTATCTGTTCATCTGAAATGTAGGGGAACAAGATGATACTGTTCAAGTAAGGACCACCCAGTCGGCCAGTGAGTAGCCCAGGAGGCCTAGATTCAAGATGCAGGCCCTCTACCCTTGTAGCACAACTCTCTGGGGACAAGAAAAAACCTTGAAGTCAGGAGAGGGAAGTGGGAAGGCATTGTTACAAGGCTAGATGTCTCCAGAACAAAAGCCAACCAAACAAGTTCCATTTGTAAAAAAAAAAATACCTACATTTCCTTCCATCTTACACAACAAAACCAATTTCCTTCCTTCCTATTCATCTGGAAACATCATTTCAGGCCCCAACTAACTACATTAGAGGGACCTGAATGAGCGAAATGTGGAAATAGCTAAAATAAAATTTCCTCTCATCAGTCTGTTCTCATTCCCTACTGAGATGGGAGTGAGATTTCAGAGGATGTTTGAGGAAAGCAGTTACTGAAGAAACCTGATTAGCAGGCTAAGTTCTAGCTCTTACCCAATCTGCTTACCCATTTGTGGACCACATTCAATTGTTGATTTTTAGCAAGTGAGTCCAGAAGGCTGATCTCTAAGCTTATTGTTTACTTGAGGTCAGAAGTGACTCAGATATGGACTTACCTCTGTAAGGGTCCTGGGGTGGGTTCAAGTCAGGGGAAGTTGCAGACTGGACAGGAAGTTGTGGAACTGGAACCTGGTTTGGCAGAAGAGAATGGCTGCCTCTCAGGGCTACGCCGTCTTCACGATGGGCCCCAACCTGGAAGGATAAGAAGAACCAACATTGAGTGGGAACTAGCAGGTTGCCACAGCTACATTTCCAGGGACAGCTAAGATGGAGCAAGGCTAGCCTCTGAAAAGCCATCCTCCCTGGATGTGTTTCACTAGAGGGCGCTGAAGGACTGCACATCTACCTATAGTTCTCTGGAAAAGGAAAACAAAAAAAACCAACCTACACACACACACACACACACACGCACGCACGCACGCTTCACACTCAGTAAGATGCCGTGCTGTACATCCAGTGACAAATATGGCAGAGTAGCTCAGGCAGGTAAAACGTCAAATTGTCTCCCAGGGTGGTGCAGTGGAGCGCACTGATTCGTACCCATCTGTCTTCCATCATGTCCGCCAACAGATCTGACAATTATCTTAATGCCCATATGCTTAATTGTGGGCTTCTCAATTCCCCCATTGCTATCGGAAATCCTACAGGAATTTCAATTTGGCATTCGACTTTCATTTCAGGGGATAAGATTCTCAGTCCTGCCATTTTTTTTTTCCATAATGCCAGCTAAGCCTCTGACAGCGGAAGCTACAGCAGTATGGGACACAGCCCCTGCTCGGTACAAGCATAATAAAATGTCACCTGGCTTTCCAAAACTGGCAGCCCATCCCAAATTAATGTTTACTGTATTTCATCAGCTGCTGAGTTCTAAATCCAAAGGGGGACTGTTTCTGCCAATACCATCATACCAGAAAATGTACCAATAAAGGTTTTATTAAACACACCAGTAATGCCATCATTGCAAGGCTAGGATGTTTGGACATTTTTCCACTTTGCCCCACACTACTCTGATCCTAGAAAGGCACCATATTGTAAACACTCTTTATGTGTCCAAGAATAAAATTATAGAGTACAGCATGATTACTTGATTTGAAAAAAAAATACTGCTGAGCTTTTTATTAACTACCATTACCTACTCTAGGGGCCAGAGACATTGAATTTGTGGCACTGAGACACTGGTTGCTGACTTTGTAGCATATGCCTTCAAGCAAAACCATTAAGCATTTATAAACCAAGAAGAGCACAAGATCATCTTTGCCTTTGTTTTTCCAAGTAGTTTCTTAATTTATTGCTATGTGAGTATTTATGCTAGTCCGTGGTTCTAAAAGTAAAATAAAGGAAAATCACTCATGAATTTATACTGCTATGAATTATGGCTTAAGTAATTGAAAAAATATAGAACCACAAAGCAGCATCTTTACTCTTTTGTTATTAAGATATTTCAAACAACTATTTCCAAAGAATTCAACAACAATAAATATCCCAACAACCAACCATCTAACCAGGACCAAAGGTGCTACCAAAAGGCAGCTAATTAGGAAGTTAACCATCACTTTTGAAACCTAAAGGTTTCCAAACAATAGCAGAGAAAACGATGGTGAGGGTGATCAGAAAGCTCACACAAAGCATATCAATGCACAGATTCAACACAAAGCAAGAACAGGGAAAGACTTTGAGGCTTGCAAGCATTGGAAACTTAAAGTGAATGTTTTAGCTGGCAGATCTGGGGAGTCTGGTTCTATCTATGTTGGCTATCTCCATCACAATAAACTTCCAGAATGGTGGTTACTTATGCCTCTGTGTGGCTACTCCATGTATAGATGCTCTGTGTAGATTCCACTGGCTCATCGCACATTCAACTGTGGGCCTCCACTGAGTTCAAGCCCTTTCCATGTGTTCAACTTGGCTGCGCCTCTTCTTTCCTTTGTAACTTAGGTTTGTTCTATAGTAATACAATGCTCACACTCTGTTCCTTCAGCCATCTCTAATCCATTCTATCTACTTAGACATTTTTATTTTTCTCTGGAACAACAGAGTACAGCCACTTTCCATCCAGTTTATGACTGGTCATGCTTATATCTGTGCATTTAGAAGCTAGATTCAATCAACAATTTCCCTTTCAGTCTAAGATTAAACTTTTATCAAATGATAGCTCTTTATGTCTGCCAATAACTTAAAATAACGACCATAGCCAGGCACAGTGGCTCACGCCTGTAATTCTAGCTTCTCAGGAGGCTGAGATTTGAGGATCAAGGTTCAAAGCCAGCCCGGGCACAAAAGGACCTGAGACTCTTATCTCCAATTAACCTCTATAAAATGGGAAGTGAAGCTTGGCTCAAGGGGTAGGGCAGTAGCCTTGAGCTGAAGAGCTCAGGGACAGCGACCGGGCTGAGTTCAAGCTCCATGATCTCCTCCTCTACCCCTCCCCCACCCCCGCAAAAAAAAAAATCCACCATAGTACTGATTTGTACTTAATAGTATTCCTACTGGATCTGACTGCTTGACTGCTGACTGCATAAAGAAAATTTTAAGTCAGTGACTATAGATTTGGGCTTAATGGAGGCATAAGCTCCTTCCATTCCAGAATTGTTCTAGGAATGCTCTTAAGCCTTCTTAGGCATTTGCAGTATCATTTTAGTTTTCAACTAAGCATTCAGTTACTGATCTTGAATCCCCCGCCCAGTCAAATTTAGGTTAGTTTTCACAGGAGGGAAAAAAAGGAACCCATAATGACTGTCTTTCATCTTTCTTTCCCTCAGCTGATCATGAAAGTGAGTACACTGGATGTAAGAGAACAGTAGTCAAGGTTTCTTTGTTAGCTATGTAGTCATAAGGGGCTCAAAGCATAAGGAGGTAATTTCAGGTTTAACCAACTGGAGTACCAGTAGTGTATGAAAAACTAACAACTCAGATAAAATATTGTGTGTTAACTGAATATCCTTGGATAGTACATAAAATGAACAGTTTTATGTGAATATCAAGAGTTCTCAAAACTCAAGTAACCTTCACTGTGTAATCTTTGTGCATAGTATGCCTCTTTTGTTCACATCCATTGCATCTTAAATTTTTTTCTATGTAATGACAGAAAAATCTCAATCATTACAAAAATATTTGAGAATAAAGTTGTTCTAATTACCTTTAGATTTTTTTAAAGTGTATGCTACGTAACATCGTCTATTTTCTACAGGTCATGTAGAAAAGTATCAATCAGCTCTTTCTATAAAGGAAGGTAAGAAAAAGTTTTCTTTCATGTTTTACAGTCTTCCTTGTAACTATGTATTTTGGTTCACATGAAATGAACATGCCTATATGAGACTATTGAATCCTATAGGACTTAATTCTTCGGGACCCATTATATAACCTGTGGCTGTGGAACAGTATTCAATTTGCAGGATTAGTGTTTCCTTGCCTATAGATAGCATGTTATAACCCTATATAACTCTCTTTTACAAATATTATCTCTTTTCACATAAAAAGAAACAAAATGGCCACTGGTGGTCATCATGAATCCACTAAAAAGTATTTATATATATACACACACACACACGTATATATACATTCTCTATATATGGAAGTATTGACATATAGGCTATATATATCAATATATCACATATACAAGGGTATAATAAATATTTACTGATTCAACTAGGAAAAAGTTGCTTCTTTCAACATATATATTCTTTACATATGATACATATCTTTATATGTGATATATATCCTTAGAAAAATTAGTTTTTATAGAAAGAGAGGAGGATGCATTTGTGTGGAAGGAGATCTATCAAGTAATTTCTGTATGTGGGTTTTGGACCCCACATGTCTGGGGACCTACATTTACTCCTGCCTCGGGTACACTCCCATTTCTTTTGGGTAGAAGGGAAGTAGAATTCATGAGCAAATGGACTTTATTTCCAAGAACTTTTGTTTTAAACTGAGTATTTATATGTACAATGTATGTACATATACATCCCCCATATATGAACATGTTTCATGTATATGCATACAAATAATTATACAGATCTAGAGATTGCTTTAGTTTTCTCTCTCTCCAACTAGATCTGAGACTCTTCCTTCGTATGGGTCATCTGGTACATTCTGCTCTATTCCTCTTGGTCTTAGTATTTCTAAATTCTGAGTGCAAGATCATCTAACTGTCCAGATCACCACTGGGGAGACACAGGTTGTTGCATTATTAGGCCACCAGAGGCTCAGCTGGGAAGCTGACTATGGTCCAGTGAACTACTCAAGAACAAGGACCAGGCAGCTGGGCCCGGATCCTTCCTCACACCTGGTAAATCACAGCTAGTATACGTACATGTAAATACCTATGTCACACTGTATCTAAGGTCATTGTGTTCAAATTCCAATACATCTATTCTGAATTTGTCATGGGAACACCGGTTGCATTTTATATGTAGATCAACTCCTTCCCAATTCTCTTCTACTTTTGTCTTTTTGGCAGTACAGGTGTTCTTTTAATTCAGTGTCATGTGCCTAGCACTTGAGCCACCCCCCCTTTTTTTTTTGCTTTCCAGCTATCTTTCAGAGAGAGGGAATAGAGTTTACTTCTACAAGCTTTTGTTTTAAACTATGTCTGTATATGTACAATGTATGAATGTATAGTTCCACCCATATATGGACATGGTTCTTGCATGTAGACCCACATAATTATACAGATTTAGAGACTGCTTTGGTTTTCTTCATCATAGTGGGGAAAGCCCTCATAGTTTACCAACTCAGGCCAAGGCCAAGACATCTAACTAAATTATAAAATTTAGTATTTGCCACGACTCTTCCAATATAAACAGATTTAAAAGACATGCAGTTTCAAATGAGGTGGCCGATGGCCAGGCTGTTCTTACACAGGGATGCGCACAGCATCTTGGTAAATATCCTTGTCCTTACCCTCCAGCTAACAAACACCACAGACAAAAAAGACATTCAATGCCTTTGCTCTCTTTGTTTCCAGGGAGTATTGTGAAAGTAATTATTCTGTTGTATTTAAGAGGCCTATTTCATGGATGGGAAAATGTATTAAATTTCATTTGGCAGTTATTCAATCCTAGTTAATGTTATCTCCAGAGATAACTGCTTCAAAACAGGCTTTCAGACCCCAGTTCTTTCCATTCTACCATAATCCTCCTAAAAGAGTGTAGGACAGAAACTTCATGTAATATGTCATCCATTTTGAGAGCCAGGTAATAATGAATGACACAAAAACAAAGGTGCTATTTGAACATTCAGGTTCAGTACACATTATAAAGTTTGTTATTAGTAACGTGTGGATTAAAATTTTTTCCTATTGACCTAGGTGATATCTTGTCTACCTGCGTGTGTATGTGTGTGCATGCTGGTATGCTTGAACTTAGGGCCTTTGTGTTTACTCCCTTGGTTGTTTGGCTGAATGTTGAACCTCACCTTCACTTCTGGCTTTTCAGTGGTTAACTGATGATGAAAATAGCATGGACTTTTCTGACCAGGCTGACTTCCAGTCACAATCCTCAGATCTCAGTTTCCTGAGCAGCAAGGGTGATAGATTCAAGCCACTAGTATCCAACCAGGTGATTTGTAGAAAGAAGGAAATTAACCATAGGGAAAATTGGCCCTTCTCTCCCTCCAAAAAAGTTCTGATACCTTTTACTTTCCTCTTGCTTTTCCCAAAACAAGAAGAAAAAGATAATGGACTTTCTCTGTCATTAGAACCTACTGACACAGCCAACGGTTTTGGTGTGTAATGGCAATCTCCCCATAAAATGTCAGTGACACATTGACAGTTGTAGAGGAGTTGATTTCAGTTCCAGTTACCTTGCTAGATCTCTGCCATGTTAAAAACAACAAAAAAAAGCAGGCCGGGAGTTTGGCTTAGTGGTAGTGTGCTTGCCTAGCATGCATGAAGACCCGGCTTCAATTCCTTGGTACCACATACATAGAAAAAAGCTGCAAATGGTGCCTTGAGAAAGTCACCAGACAGTGCTCAGGCCCTGAGCTCAAGCCCAGGACTGGCAAAAAAAAAAAAAAAAAGCAGCAAGCTTATTTTCCCGCATGTGCAAAAAAATACCATTTAGTTAAAAAGTGCATTTTTTAAAGGTGGCAAACAGTCATGAGAACTTTTTTCCTCAGATGGTACACAATATTCATGACAACAATCCATGACACTGCAAAGAGTGAGGCCAGAATCACCAAGACATGTAGAAAACAAGATGTAACTCTAAAAAACAACTCTTGTGGGAGAAAGTCCTAACATCTGGGATGCTCTTCAACCACAAATACAATTTCCGTATTCTTCAGTTTTAAAAAAGTTATCAGACTTTTTTTTTCTTTTTACCATCTGAGTAACTAAACATTTAAAGAACTTTTCACTAAAAGATCTGGATTCAATTCTTTTGTTTGGATTCTCATTCAAGTCTTCAAATGTTTATTGGGAGATTTCATAACTCTCATGAGAGCACCTAATTTTTCTTTTCCCCTGAAAAAAATCTCACTGCTTCATGTAATGCTTTGTCTGAAGTTTTATGCATTCTTAAAGTGCAATTCGTGGGGATTTATTCAATGCTGGCTCTCAAGAGAATAAAATAATTTTCAGAAGGATTTAAATATGACCTGAATGATTCCAACCGTAGCTGTGCTTATTTGTCATGTGATCAGCTAAGGTTGAAATTCCCCTTGATTTTCCACCAAAATAGTGCTAATAATGTATTATTCTATGACAACACAGTTCAAGAAATGCAAATGGGCACAAGCCGAATTCAGTTCATCTTTCCTTTTCTAACTCATTGTTTCCATTTATTAAAACTTTCATTTCTGTCTTCTGCCTCCTCACCACCCCCATCATTTTCCTACAGTGGAAGCCATAGCTGGATGCAGCAGACCAGGTGGGGGGCTGAGGAAGAAGTTGAGTCCTTTGCATCCCTTCCCTGATCTAGTGGCTAGTACTAAGCAAGTCATATAAATCCAAAATTAGGCCACTACTACTGAATCAAACCCACCTAGCACAGCGACAATAGTGCAAGCCTGGCAGTTACCTGCAAGCCATGCTTATTTTGTTTGGAGAAAAGGAAAAGTCCACTGATCCTGTGCCATATATGTGAATTTTGAATTCCTGAAGTGTAGCACACCCTTGTGAGTGTGTAATTTTCCTGCTGACTTCTACACAAAGCATTGGTAACACATTGGGAAGGCCAAAATAAGGCACTGACCACTTTGCTTCAACCTTTATCTTTAAAAGGCTTTTTACTTAGTCATGTCTTCCATACTGACTGTAAAACATTTGGAAAGGGAACACAATTGTGGAGCCACGAAATAGAGAGAGCATTCTACCCCTTGATCTCTTGCCTACTGAGGTCAGCCTGGGTCTTCACTGCTCCATGGACCAAGTTCAAAACCTCTAAAACCTGCATGCTCCCACTTTCCCCTGTTTTGTAGATTGTGTAGCCTCAATCTTCAGGTATCTGTTCATGTGCACTAACTAACCTTTGTGTTCATTCCCACACCAGCACAGACTCAGCTTAGCACTGTGCTGGGTTCTCGTGACTCAAAGTACTGCTTGTCTTTCTCTACATTCATAGATGTCCTGTGTCTGGCCCCCGGAAAGCCATGGTAAACCATAAGAACACTGCACTTGCCAGCTGTTTTTCTTGTCCTGAGCATGGGAAAGCCTTTTCCTGACGAGTGCTGACAGACACCAACCTCAAAACGTATTCAGGGCTCACTGTGCAACAGCGCAGGGCATACACTTCAGTGAGTTGTTTATGCAACTGCTAGTCACAAAGCCTCCAGATTGTGAGTATTCCCCAAGTGCAGGCCACCAATGAGCCCTGGAGTATTACAACTTCTATTGGAGGTTACCTAAATATCAAGGTTCACACAAATGACATGGATTTGTGATCATACATCTGATATCTAGACCTCTGATACTGACAGATATACATTTAATATGTTTCTGGCAAATAAACATTCCATTTGCTTCAGCAAATGCCTTTTGAATGTGTCCACATGCAAGTCACTCTTCAGGTATTTGCAAGAAAAAAAAGATAAAAAACAGACATATCTATTACCTTAAAGGCATTTATACCTTAATGGTGGGCAATATTGCTACCATAAAAGACAAAATAAAATGATTGCCATGAGAGAGTATGAGGTCATATAGGATATTAAATGTGAAACCAGGCTACCTGAAGAACAGTAGGACATTTTAGGTAGGCTTTGAAGGATAACTCAGATTATCTAAATGTACTTTTAAAACTACTAATATTTTACACTAATTACATAATATGCCAACTGTAAACATAATCCTTATATTTACCTCAATGGGTAAATTATTTAGACATGTGTGTGTGTGTGTGTGTGTGTGTGTGTGTGTGTCTGTGTGTGTCTGTGTGTGTGTCTGTGTATCAGTAGAGGCAGCTAAGCACTGTGTGTTAACATGTGTTTTCATATAGATTTCTTATTTTACACAAAAAGCAGATTTTTGTAAAAACTGTTACAAAATCAGCACCTATGCAACAATATGAATCCACACAGGGCATTTTGGCCACAAATGGTACCTCACTGTATGTGTGGATTATTGGCCCCAATGATTCACTCTTATTTAACTGCAATGAAGTCTTTCATCTCTGAGCTATACAGTAATAGTTTCCATATGACCAGTGGCTTTGCTATAAATAAGATCAAAAGCAAAAGGATTTAATAAAAGAAAATGACATTAAGGATAGCATTAAATCAGGAAAAAAATATCAATATCCAATTCTTCCTTGTTTTTGTTAAATAGAGAATAAAGCATCACAAAGTACTAAGCAGCTCCCTCAGTATCTCACCAAAAGTCATCTACAAACAGCAGACGGCGAAAAATCCCTTTGGGAATACTTTAGCATGGCAGAGATTAGGCTGGGGACTAAATGTGAGGGCAGTGGGGGGAGGGGGCGGGGAAAGAGATGTCCAGTAGATCTGGCCTGAGAACATGTAAAAGAGCTTCAGCTACTTGCAGGTTGTGTAGACATAATGTGTCAATGGCCGACATCTATCCTTTCCCTGCCCTTTTTCTGTCCTATTTCATGGAGATGGACATTTTGGTAATCCAGAGCTTCTCAGAGAATCATAACATTGCTCAACTCCGGTGCATGTGTTCTGAGAAAGGAAGTTTTTTTTGGCACACAGTGACTTGATATGAAGAGCCAACTTCCCAAACAAATTTTCTTCTAGTTCTTAAAAAAAAAAAAAAGATTTTTTTTTTTTACAATGTTAAATCTCTATTCCCGACTGGATAAACAGCTGCTAATAACTGCCCATTCCCAGGGGAGCAGGAGGCGTATTTCCTTTTATCTTCAGACTGGAGATAACTGACTTGCACTGGACTTTTGTGCTTCCTCATGTTTCTTGTTTTGGTTTGTTCAAAACTGTTTTAGTATAGGTCTTGCCAAGTCAAGTTTCCTTTTCTTCCTGTCCCTTCAACTACCTCCCAAATCTTGGAAGTTCTGGGCAGTCATGGTATTACTTATTTAAAATAATAGTTTCTTTTACTGTTGGGCTTTTAAAGGAAATTCAAGCCCTTCAAATCTCTAAGGGAGAATGCAGCCGTGGATCCTGTATAAGAAACTGTGGTGGAAATGGGCCATTTTGCTCCCCCCCCAATGCCCCCCAGCCTTTAATAATGCATACTGAGCTAATTATTCACTCAAGCACTGGCTGTGCTTAAAGTTATTCAATTTCTAATAGTATAGTTAATGTGATTACTTAGCAATACGAAGTATTCGTGCCCCAAATAAAGGAGCAAACTTAAACACTTTTTTTTCCTTTTGCAGGAAGTGCTCTGCAGAGGTTTAGCGCGCAAACCAGCCCCTTGTGTCTTTCTCACTTGTTCCCAAGCACCTGCTTCAATAGTGACCTCAGTTCTATATCTCAAGATTCAGACATTTTGCAAAACAGCTTTTTAAACAAAATCCAGCTGTTTCCCATCTAGACTTCAGGGGGAAAATTTTGGGCAGCTTGCAGAAACATTACCCAGAGACTACCATTCTCTGACAACTTCCACACACTTTTGAGAGCCGCCAGCATGCAGAAGCTGGGGAGAAGGCAAGATTAAAATGTGGAAATGCCAGTCTGTGATTTCTGAAATGTCCAGTTAATTGTTTTAAAGTGAATGTGACTATTGTATTAGGACAATGCTTTCCCCAAAGATGTCCTTTTGACTCAGACAGATCTGGTGAAACTCAGCTTCATAGTTCCTGGATGATTTATGGATAAAGAGAAAGCCATAATTACGCCCAACTGTGAATGTCAACCAATTAAGTAGGACTCTCAGGTTACAGAAAATGCAGGCCTACACCTTGCAGGTTTTCTGCTTTGCCTGAACCCAGTTCAGATTTTGCATCCCTTTTATACTTCTGTTCTCTAAGGAACTAGGATACTTCTGATTTGAAAAATTTACAGCCACAATAAAAGTTAACATAACACAATGGCCACAGAGTTTGAGAAAATAGAAAATGGCCAAGGCCTGGGTCTTGGCTTTTAAGCAGTACCAAGTTGCACCAGGATTTTCTGTTTTGGGATGAATGACATAACTGAATTACTTCATGAGCTGCTACTTTAATTCCCAAGGGTGGAAAATTCCATGAGTTAATTTAATTTGGATGTAAAAAAATATACATGAAAACTCGCTCTTCCTGTGGACTCTCATGTGAAATGTTCGAGCCAATTGCTGGCGGGCCCAGCAGTGGAGGAGGACTTTGAACAGTGCTCCTGCCAGCTGCAAGGGCAGGCCATTAGGCAATTTCCTCATTGCAGTTTGAGCATCTAAGAGTCTTTCTTCATTTTCTATTCTTTTTAAAAATTTTAATTTTTTATCAGCAGGCTTTTTCTATGGCTTAGAAAAAACTGTTCTATCCTGTCTCTGCTGAAATTCTACACTGACCTCAGCACTTAAGGGCATCCATTCAGGAAGCTTCTCCTAGGTGTCTGATCACTTCCTGGGTCATGTTGTAATACCTTGCACGGATGTGAGAAGTACACACTTGTATTATTACCACATCAGAGTGAAAGGCGTATGGGATCAGCAATTTCCTCTTACCCTCTGAACATTCCTACTGCATCTGAACCAAACACACAAAATGAATGAATGAATATGCACCCATTTTTAAACACATACAGTATATTTATCTTCCTCTAGAAAATCTGCTTTCTGGAGAAAACAAGGATATTATTATATTCTTCTCTTTACAATGAGAAGGTTGTTTCTATTCCAAATTATGAATGGTTTTGTACTGTGTGCCCCTGCACTTAATAAAGTTCCACAAACTTAGTAGAAGTGTCTGCCTGCTTTTGCCTCCATCACTAAAATGAAATTCACATAAGAGTAGGATGCTGTTACAATATCTGTTTTCAATGTGTCCATATATTTTTAATATCCTAAAGTAGAAAAAAAGGAAGATTTTGAAGATTTACTTCATTTAAAACTCACAACTACAAGATGGTAAGCATAAATGTTATCAAGAAACATTAGAGAATAAGGACCTATAACCTAAGGGATGCCAACATCCATTTTGAATTAAACACCCAGCACCATCTGATGGTCTTCTATATTACGAGGCCCAAACTTAATAAACACATTAAATAGTGATGGAGGCAAAGTAGTGAACACACTTCCCAAAAACACTGTGGAGCTATGTGGGGAGGTGTAGCATCCTCACCTCTTCTGTCATGGATGGCTGAGTTCTGGTGAAATGGCCTCATTATTCCAGTGGTACATTGCAACTTCAACATCAATGAAGAATATCATGTGTGCTTAAGGATTCTGAAACTAGTATTCAATTTCATGGTTCGAACTTATGTAAAGACTATCCTTTGTTTTGTTTTCCTTAGATGAACGTACAGTATTGGTAAATATTATAAGAGCTTTCCACTGAGGCTGCTAATTTGCTCTCATCTATGGCTGATAATTGAGGAGATGAGGAGCCACAGTAGAATACTAGAGACAGTCAAATACCTAATTTTAAGGCATCCAGAAATAGAGTAGCTATTGGAAAGTGATGTTGGGTGACTAATATCCTGCATAAAATCCTATCATGGACGCTTCAAAGACAATTTTGAAATGCCCTGAAACAAGAGTAGTAGCTGGTAAAACTCAAGTTTTGGTTTCACTAAGAACAAGTCTTACTGGACAGACTCCATTTCCTCACTCACACGAGTGCCCCTCAGCTGGCTGCTCATATAATGCTGTGGCCAAAGGGAGGAAGAGTAAAATCAGTGGACAGGACGGATTGAGACAGTACACTCCAAGCAGATAGGCCATCTGAGTGTAGAGAGAAGGACTATGGCTCTGAGGGCTTTTTTTGGTCCATGTCCTCTCCTGGCCAACATTTTTATTAGTCACTTTGATGTGGGTTTTAATGACACCCAATCACATCTGCCAACAATAGTGCTGGCAAGGTACGTGACAAAATAAGGACCTAAAAGTAGACCTATAGACTGGAAACAGATGGAAGGCTGCAATAGGAAATTGAAATTGGGTGATGGGAAGTTTTGTCCAGGTACAACGTCAAGTGTACAAGGATAGTTGGAAAATAAGGCTTATGGATCTCTTCTGATTACAAGTTCAGTGCATGCCAGCAAGGATGGTGGAAGCACTGATAATATCACCAACAGAATTTTGGTAGGTGCCATTCATGAAGATGGAAGAGAGGAGTGACATACCTATACTGGTCTACTGGGTAATACCTTGAGAGCTGTGTTCAGTTTGAGATCTCACATATTAAAAGATCCTTGGAGGGGGAAGACACTCAATTAGCTAGGGAGAACTCACTTGAAAGTCCTAGGAATTTTCTAGGGAAAGCAAACTATTTTGTTTTTAGCTTACATATTTGAAAATCCAGATGTCTAATTTAAAAACTAAAAAAACTATTAAAAGAGACAACTTTCTTCAGATAACTAAAAGTTTCTAAGGCGTTTGTTGGGTTGGATCTGGGGTCAGGAGCCAGTGCACACTCACACACATTGAACAGAATGGGCTTTGTGGAACCTGCTGATCCTGAAGGAAAGAGGTGATCGACCATCCACGGAGGTCCCCATGGCTGGGTCTATGCACTCCTCTGAAGTGTGCAACTCACATGTACATGGAACTTGAGAGAATCACAATCTATAGGAACCCAAAGATTAGAAAGTAGAGTTTTCTAAATACAACACTCTCGATGATTGATAAGACATTCACACCCACTGATGAGGTTGAAAGAAGCTTTTTGAAGGACCTAATCTCGTTCTTCACTGAACAAAGACAATATCCACATCAAATATGTCTTCTTGTGATCCTGTAGGTGTCTTCCTTATGTATACAAGACAATGATCATAGCCTTTGTGGAAGAATTCCTTATAGCATGAGAATTTCCTAACTCCTGGGACTGCCCTGACAACCCGGGAAGTGCTAGCTAGCCAGGGTTGCAACATAATATCCCAGGGGCACTTTTGGCTATTAGCTAAAATGACCAACAGAGATATACAGCTACTTGTTACAAGATCCACGGGACAATGAAGGCCTTTTCTTAGGCTCATTAATGAAGTCGGAGGAACCCAATGGTTTTTCATAACAGTCACAGTATTGAAATTTGTTATGATATTAGGTCAAGAGCAGAAGTCTGCTGTGAGATTGTGGGGTATGTTACAAAGAGCAGTGGCCTAGTTAGTGGCTTGTTTGATTTCTAATCCTAGCTCAATCTAATGAGCAAGCATCAGGATCATTTCCCCTTTCTAGGCCTCAGTCTTCAGCAGCAAAGCAAACACACTAGGCTGACTTCAGAGGTGTTTTTAGAGCCCACAATTTTAAGTAGATCTTAGCACAATTAATTATACAAGCAGGTCTAAGTTCTCACATGCTGAATGGGAATTAGACACTGGAAGGTAATTTTTACCCAAATACACGAACTTCGGCTAACTTCCATAAAATCCGAAATAAATAATCTACAAATGCTCTTGAATAGAGGGAAACCTAGTTAAAATTGGATTATACCAGTGGTTTGGGAACTCTATTTCACAACTCTACCATGGGGGATCTTGGGGAAGGCTTGGGAGATGCCACAGAGAGCAGAGGCAGGGAGGACCTTCTACGATTTCTCCATCAGTAAGTCAAGTAGAATTCTTTCTCCTAAGTCAGTACTGCCTCCGCAAATGACTATGCATAGCTCCCTCCTGTGTAAGGCAGCCCTGATCTCTCATGGGAGCTAGCCAGTCAGTCGTGATCGTGTTGACCATGCCTTAGTAGAAGGCCTGCCACTTAAAACCACTGCCAACTGTTTTGTTTTGTTTTTCCCCAAATGAACAGTGAGAATTTACACAAAGGGGACAGGGGATTGCACTCAAAACAGAGACGTTTCAGCTCAATGGTCTCATCGTGGCTGAATCTACCCACACAGGACGAGAATTAGATACAGAGCCATGTGACAACATAGTTGATGTTAGTTTTGTTTTTAATCTCTTACAAGAAGAGGTCAGGTCACCTGAAAAGCTTCTTTCATCTTTGGATGAGAATGCCAAAATGAATAATGGAGAGAATTATATTTGAGAAATTGACATTTTAATAATTTATAAGAAATCTAGTGATTTAATATCCAGGTTAATCATGGAGAGAGCAGAGGTGCAGAGAAACGATAGCCTGTAAGAGTTCCTGACTGACCAGCCTCTGAACTCCTTAGTCCCTCACCCTGTGACCCGATTAGGAAGTAGGTGGTTATGGTAAGAAAAATAGCTTCGTAAGTTAGGTCTTACAGCTTCAAGGATCCTCATAGGAAGAGTTCTGCCCACACAGAAGGAAAATGTTGATTTAGACAGGAAAGATGGCCATGAAACACAAATTCTGAAATGCTTAAAATTGGTATGAGAAAGGTAGACACTGACAGGGTCTGGGGAGGGCTCAGGAACAAAGAATGGGGACTAAATGCCTTTGAGTTTACATTAGCCTAGTGCCTGGCGACTACCTCCTCCAACCTATCAAGGCTCAGTCCACCATAGTCTCATGGCTGTCAGGAGCATCCTGGGGGCTTTCAGAAGAAAGCTAAAGATAGTATGAATGAAGGCACAGAGGAGAGGGGGTGGTAACACCTCAGGCATTCCGAACTTAAGTTTCTCTTCTGCCCTGTTGAGTGATGAGTCTACCGGAAGGGGGACAAAATGTAATAAGCGGTACCTAAGGAATTTATAAGTCAGTAAGACAAAAGCCGTATCTATAGAAGCTACCTCGTGCATGGAGTTAGGTAAGGTAAGTACACAGAAATGGGATAGCGCATCACACTGAGATTGGAGTAGAAAACGACTCTCAGGGAAGCAAAGGAAACCTTCTTGGAAGAGGAATGAGTCACAACACTGAGAATGGTGGGAATGAGACAGAGAACTAGTAAGAGGGGCCATGTTAGACAGATAGAGAAGAACACTTGCTGGAAGTAGGCCGGACAAATTCTGGTAATGGACATGAACCTGCCTTCCTGAGAAGCATTTTGCATATTGCAATAGCTAAAGGCTTTTGGTAAAATGGTCATGGGTCTTGAGTACTAGGCACGGAAGTGCTTATCTTGTAGACAATGAGAAGCCAGGAAGAAGGAAGAGAGCACAGCCAAATAATATCTCGAGAGCTACCTACACCATGCTCACTCCATGGAGTTAGGAGCCACTGTGGAAA
The DNA here is from genome assembly GCF_031878675.1 of Megascapheus bottae. Lineage (NCBI taxonomy): Eukaryota > Metazoa > Chordata > Mammalia > Rodentia > Geomyidae > Megascapheus > Megascapheus bottae. Next base: position 13,836,022 of record NC_143527.1, on the reverse strand, counting down.
GAAAAATCCTTTTCATTATACTAATACTTAGCAAATCACTGAGGACCTACTTCAAGAACTCCAAGGAAAACATTTTGTGAATCAAAAGCTAAGGACAATATGTTAGCAATTAAATGAGATAACAGAATAGCCGAGGCAGAACCACAGTTTCCCCCCACCATGAATTCAAGCTGCACACAGAAAGAACTGCTTACATCATCTTCCAAGCTATCAAACCATTCTGTTTTGATTTTCAGGAGGCGAGGAGGGAGGAAACCAAAAGAGCTCGGGAGGTCAAGAGGATTCAAAGCTGTCCATTCTTTAATCAAGAGGCATTATTAAGGAGAGTTAGGAAAGATATTTGCTCCAAACAAAACCAGCCCTGGGATAAGTCTCAAGTTTCTGCACCTTGTTCCCAGTACAGAACAACGAAAGAAGGTGTGTGTGTAGCTGGGAGCTGGCCTCTCACCAGGCTCCTCGGCCCCATTTCCGGTGCATACCTCCCACTGCTACTTTATTTACTGCAGCTGGCCAACGTTTTATAGCCTGTTTCATGTATTAAAATTCGAATGTGGAAAACATTACCGGTATCCTCCTTGAGGTTTTTTTTTGGGGGGGGTTGTTGGGGGGAAGGGGGGGTAGCAATTTTTTTTTTTTGCATCCCCTTAAACTTCCTTTTCATTGTGGAATGTGTCCAGTGGTCAGACGCTAACTTCAGATTGACTAAATTCAAAAGCTATTTCCTTTGTTCTAAAATTCTTACCAGTTTGTACAAGGAAAGATAGGCCAATCCACCCCCTTTCATGTACCCTTCAGATGGAAGAGCCCAGGGTTTGCAGACACGCTGAATCGTTTTCAAGGAAGAAAGGCAGCAAGAGACCCTCATTCAGTTTAAAGGGCAGCAGGTGAACAGGCTCTTCTTTGGAGTTCTGCCATCATCTGGCTGGCTCCATGTTTGTCTCTGATTATTAAATATCTTCACCTCTTCCTTAGCAAAACTGGCAACTTCATTTCTTCCCCCCCTCTCGTTTTCATTTTTGTTTACCAGAAACAAAGCAAAGGAGGTGTCTAAGCAGTATTAGAAAACTGTTCAATTATTTCCTTTTTTTCCACTGCTTTGTTTTGTCTCCCTGATTCTCCTTCACTGGGGCCACAACAGTTTTCCATCTCCAAAAATAATTCTAGATTTTTCCTCCTAAACTGTCTCTCAAAACTAGACTCAAAAGAAGAGGCAATTCAAAGGTCAAACTGTTTCAAACAGCATCTATGTATAGCTTAATATGTTAAAGAACCACTTAACCTACATCTGGTATTTAAGAACAAACTACATATTTATGGAAAAGACAGTCTCTGAAGCAATGCCCTGGCTACATGCAACATCCGGTTAACATATGCAAAATGAACACAGCTACAGAAATTAAACTATTTTTCTCTTGATTGAGAGCAGATATACAGAAATGGTTATAAGTCACAGATTTGGCTTTTAATAAAGCCAGATTTCTTAATTAAAAGCAGTATTGTTTAAACACTGTCATTGGGAAAGAAAAAGCTGTACAAATGAAAATCTCATATTATATGTATCCCAAGTGTATTTAACACATTACCTGAGGCCAAGCAAAATTAAAATCTAAACTTCCCTTTTGTAAACTCTCAGCAATTGCCATGAACAGACAAGTGAGTTTTATTCAATGATAAATTTTAGGGTAGAGGTCAAAGAAAAGGGGGAAGAAAGAAAGACAAGAGAGAGGATCTAGCTTTGGCATTCAAAAGTATCTTTCCACATTTTAGAAGTGAGTTCATTGATTCTATTTATAAAGCAGTATTTTGGGTTTCAAAATTATGCTGCTCAGGATGGTATTCTTAATTTTAGTTTTTATTAAGAGAAATTGAAAGAGACAGAGTAACAGTAAGAACCTGAAGAATCTGTACACAAGAATCTGTACTTATTTCCTTTTGGAACCAACTGTAAATTAGAAATGCTACAGAACAAATGGAAAATAGACTTTCATCAAAGCAATTTTTCAAAATCTACTAGGGACAAAATAGAACACTAACCTTACTTAGCAGGAAGAAGTCTGTAAGGAGCAGAATTGTATAGAATCACTACTGAATTCCACCCATTAACTCTTACCACTTCGTATTGGGTTAAGAGATTTGTCAAGAAAATGTATTTGATTATTTGAAATAGGAAAGGGAAGGGGGGAAAATAATATGATTGGGAGGGAGTGGGGAAAGGGAAATGGGGACAAAAACATGAGAAGGGGTATCAATGTGTGAGAAGTAATGTACCTACTATCTGGTGAATGTAACTGTAACCCCTCTATATATTAAAATAAAATAAAGTTGCTTTCCAAGTCATTTTAAAGTTTATTTTTGAAATATAAGCAATGTAACACAAATTTAAATTGCTCCTTTTGATTTGTCATTAAGAGACAGTTTAAAATACTAGTAATGCCTTAGCATCTCGTGCATAAATACTTAATGAAATGGAAATGTGTTAACATAAAAACTTAAAAGGGCATTCAAAGCAAACCAACTTGCCTGGTAAATGGATAAATATAATGTGGCCTACCCACACAACGGAATATTATTTGGTAATTCAAAGGAAAACGAATGAAGCTCTAATGTACGGTAAAATGTGTGAAAAGAGTATATTTAAAACATGCCAGTCAGAAACATATATATATATATGCATATAAATATAGTAGGACTTCCTTTAGGTATATTTCCTTTATATAAATTGTAGACACAGAGAGTAGATAGGTGAGGGTGGGTGGAGAAGGTTGGGGGAAGAGGGAAGGGTTGAAGAATGACTGCTTGATGGGTATGGCTATGTGAGGCGTGATGGCTGTGCAGTTCTGTGAATACACTAAGGTACCCTAAGGTGTACATTATTGACAGGGCAACTGCTAACTGGACTATTACCTCAATAAAGCTGTTTGTAAAAGATAGCTGTTGGTGGCTCCTGTCTGTAATCCTAGCTCCTCAGCAGGCTGAGATCTGAGGATCATAGTTCAAAGCCGGCCCAGGCAGGAAAGTCTGTGAGACTCATCTCCAATTAACCACTAGAAAACTGCAGTGGAGATGAGGCTCAAATTATCTATGTAGAGTGCTAGCCTTAAGCAAAACAGCTTCCCGACAACACCTAGGCCCCAAGTTCAAGCCCCAAGATATACCCAAAAAAAGGGTAGTATTTACACCTGAACTTTGTACACTGAGTAGCAACTAACTAAAGGGTCTACAATGACAGCACTTACCATGAGCGAATGTCTGTTGGCTGAAAGAAGGCCAGTTCCATACCCTGAGCCCAGACCACCCATTGCTCCATTATGAGAAGGTCCGATGATTCCATGCATGTCTCCGTGACCTCCAGGCACTGCTGTGGACGGGCCCACTGCGTGATTTCGGAGAACATGAATCGCATCATCCAGTCTTTCTAAACGATCTTCAATTCGGCTTTGCTGTTGGGGAATAAATGATGTGAAATTTAATTTAGTTTGAAATGCATGCATAGGTGATATAAGTGAAGGAGTTGACAAAGGGCACACTTTGGGTTTCTGAGTATGTTTCCAATAAAGTTTATTTTCATAGAACAGTAATAAAAATAAATAATGTCCTTCCTAGAAAACTAGTGGAAAATGTTAATGTTAAAATTATAGTGTTATTTTTTTATGAGCGAAATAAATTCAGTAAGACTTCGAGGACATTATTATGTACATATGCTGTAGACAACTGCATTAGCTTGAAAGAGAATTCAGTTACTTTAGAAGAGAAAAACCTCCAGTGAATTAAGGAACATTCTGGCAGGAATTAGTTACAAGAGTTCAAAACATTAACAGTGGATTGATGACCTACTTATAGTTTTCCAACTAATCTCTTCAAGTCAGGGACAGGTAAAAACACACATATTTTGAGGTTTTTGTTGCTTTTTTTTCTTTCTTAAAGATTATCTGCAAGTTGGCCGGGAGTTTGGCCCAGTGGTAGAGTGCCTGCCTAGCATGCTTGAAGACCCGGGTTCGACTCCTCGGTACCAGAAAAAAAAGCCAGAAATGGTGCTGAGGCTCAAGTGGTAGAGCTTTAGCCTTGAGAAAGTCTAAGGACAGTGCTCAGGCTCTGAGCTCAAGCCCAGGACTGGCAAAAAAAAAAAATATCTGCAAGTAGTTATACAAAGGAACAGCCATTTAACAAAGCAGCTTATGAATACAATATAACTTGATCAATGTGACCCCTTTCAACATTTCCTCCATCCTTCTCTTTCCTCAGTTTTCTTAATTTTGTAGAATATACAATGAATTTTGAATGTTTTTGTTTTACAAAATGGTTAACTAATATAGGAAGTATCAAATAAGTTACCTAAGCCCCCAATACAAGAGATACCTTCGGTGTCCAGGCATAGAGCCAGGACCCTGGCCCAGTGGTAGAGTGCTCGCCTAGCATGCACTAGATTCCTTTGTACCGCATACACAGAAAAAAGCTGGAAAGTGTTGCTATGGCTCAAGTGATAGAGCCTTTAGAAAGCTCAGTGCCTAGGCCCTGAGTTCTACCCCCAAGACTGGCAAAAAAACATTATTTATAACCAGTTTGAATGTGTATACTATCATCCAATGTGATATAAATCTTTAAGACAGAAGAATCAAGTATAATTTATTTCAAAGTCCCTTAAATTCCTACTTTATGTGATTAAAAGGAACTTGTGGATGTACATTCTTTTTTATTTCTGTGATCAATAATAGTATCAAGTTTACTCTCCAGCTGATATACCATCTCATCCATGCTCATTCTACATGAGTACTTTAGTCAAGAAAGATGGTAATATCCCTAGGTATGAGAATGAGACAAAAAAAAAGTCTAGTGAGTTAATTACTCAGTGTGTTACTGTGCTAGAAAATGGTAGTCAAGATTGGAATCTAGACTTAAACTTAAAAGTAGTGCTGTTTTGTAGATCATGCACTGGTCGACTTTGATTTGTAATGTGCTGTGCAAACAGATGTACCAGCTGTACGGAGGGAGAAAAACAATTTCTAATTATTCTATACCAATAGGAAGAATGTGTGTCTAATTGAGTTAGTCTATGGTACAGAGCATTTTGATTTGGTGGCTTTAGGAGTTTATATGACCTCCCCTAGACTGCTAGCCCTGCTACTTATGTGACCATGTGACCTAGGAAAAGCTACTAAATTTCTCTGGGTCTATGATTTTTAGTTTAGGAAGAATGATACTATTTATTTCTAACTATAAATGTATGAAACAGAAATCACACATGTGTCTATTTTCCTTCCTTCCTTGTTCATAGTGTACTGGCAAACAAGAGTTTCTATTTATGTGACCTCTTTCCAAATGCTCAGAATTCATAAGATATTGGAACTCCAGACTGAAGCTGTCAACTGCCCTGGACAGTTCTGTAAGACTAAGTCTGGGTTTGATGGATAGGTACTGGAGAATACTTAAACAACTGCCTTGTTCAGATTCAGTCCACAGACTGAGGCTTGGTAGTACCTGTTTTCTCTCTGTGTAGTTGCTTTTATTGGCTATGCTATATGATTTACTAACTGTTGAGAGAAAGCACAAGGAAGAAGGGAGAGCCATTCTGTATTTTCATGGTTAAGCTTTTCCTGAAAGAGAAATGTTACAGAAATCAAAGACCCCTTCCCGATTTCTTCTTCATAATAGAGAAGAAGAAAGGAGAATGGAAGCTTCTGGCTACCCCTTTCTTCTTGCTAGTGATGTTTGCATTGTCTCAGGTGCAGACTAACTACTGCACGGTCCCTGGTTACTTCCCACATGTTTTTCCAGGCCTAGCCACCAGGTGTGGAAGAAGATGAAAGTGTTAGATACTGAATTATCATGTGAATACTTACAATATGAATTAGGCTCACAGAAACATGCTGCCATTCGTTTTTCAAAGAGAAGGCATTCCAGTACTAGCAGAGGTATCCCTCAATTCCCTTGATAACCACAATGAATGAAACTGCAGTGACATAAAAGGTAGACCTTCTGCAGCAAGGTTAAGAGGAAAAGCACCCATAAAGCCATTATTCTGGGAGTGAAACAGAGCCAGACTGTGTAGTTCTAGTTGTGCCACTGGGCAGGGGCTCCTGTGGTGTAGGGGAAGTTATTTCATCACTGGCAGAGATTTTTCTCAAAGTGGAGTGAATTTATCCTTCTGAGATTTCTCATTTTCTATCTGGTCCTAGATATGTAGAGGCCTGGGCCTCCTTTTCTAGCAGTATCCCCGTCATTGTCTACAAATACATCTGGGCACAGTCCAATAACTGGTCCTAACAAGCTGGTGTGCTCATGTTGACCATCAGTTATGATTGTAAGCAAAAATACAGGACTTAGAGAGTGAAATGTGGATGAATAAGAAAAAACAAGATCTGAAAATAGCCACAGATGAACAGATGAGACATACCAAAGAATGCAAGGGTCCTTCATAATTGGGGGAAGACGAGGCCTGCCCTCCATTTCTGGACCAAACAGCTGTGCCTGCTGATATGAAAGTAAGAATCACAATTACATCTACATAAAGTTAAACTCACCAATACTTAACAAAAAAGGAGTCTCTTTAGAAATAGCAATGATGATTTTTATTTAAACAATAAGGCAAGGAAAGCACTTGAAATATCAAATCAATTGCATTTCCTTGGTCTTGTGTATATTCAGAATTCTTCCTAAAAGGAAAACATTTAGCTGAGTCTGGAATTCAGCTAATAGAAGTCTTAGTGAAATACATCTGTAGTCAAGGTATGTCTAAAGTACAAAAAAGAGGGATGGGCCAGGCACTGGTGCTTCATGCCTATAATCCTAGCTACTCAGGAGGCTGAGATCTGAAGATCACAGTTCAGAGCCAGCCCAAGCATGAAAGTTCCTGAGATTCTTATCTCCAATTAACCACCAGAAAGCCAGAAGTGGCACTGTGGCTTAAGTGGTATAGCACCAGTCTTGAGCTGAAGAGCTCAAGGACAGCACCCAGGCCAGAGTTCAAGCCTCAGGACTGACCAAAAAAAAAAAAAAAGAGGGATACTTATTCAGTTTATGTTCAACCAACATTCCCTCATCAATGGAAAACAGCTGTACTACTTTTGTTTTAGAAATAATCTACAGAATAAGATAAACCCTTAAAAACATTTATTTATTTATTTTCCCTTAAAAACATTTATTTTTCCCAGGTGCTAATATTAACTCCAGGCATTTGTCTCCACCACTGATCCCTTTAGAAACTTTTTTAAGGGAGTAAGATTTGTTAGCATCAATCTCCTATACCAAAAACTTTCAAACTCGTTGTCACAATAACAACTGTGAAGTTTCTTCCAAAGAAATTAACTCTTTTTAATGATGTACTAAACTTGATGCTAAAAGAAAGATTCCTTTGAGAATACATATCTTATGGCTAACTGACAATATGAAAAACAATTTTAAACTGAAACCAATTTTTAAAATTACACATTTTGTGAAGAAAACTTAGAAAATCCATAATTCAAACAAAGGGAAAAAAATAATGGCCACGATTATCACCGAATCTTATTCCATGATGCTGTTAGCACTTTTAAATCCATTCTTCCTGACTTTTCTGGGTATGCCTGTGTATTTTTAATGCTAAATAAAAATAGAATATTTTTGTTCCATTACTTTTCTTGACAGAATTTGGACAGAGTCGTCGGTGTGAAAATAGCAATCTGTCCCCTTATTTATGTCTTCATCAAAGTTCTTTCTTCCTAACACGTGATATTCCCGAATATATTATACCAAGATCCACAAAGTGGCATCCCTAGCCTCATTTTCTGAGTCTTCCCCTAGTGCAGGTTGCTCATGGTGACTTATGTTTGTACACTGTTTTCCTGAACTGTCCTACCTATTCTAAACGGAGTGCTGGGAGCCAGATTTACAACTAAGCTCTGATAGGATCACTGGAGTCACCTCTGCAGGCAGCTGCTTACTCTTTTTGGGTACATTTATTTGTGAATTCAGGTCATCAGGTTACATTAGTTGTTTTCCCACTTTAAGACCACAGAAGGAGCTGATATTTGAAGGGGGGAGTGAGGAGTCTCAACCTGTTCAGATGTTCCTACCCGTGCTGTCTCAAAGCCTTTAATCCAGTTCTCCTCTCATGGACACGGACCCCTGAGATCATTTTGTTAGAGTCTAAGAATCTGTTGGTGAACCAGGGAGCACAGAAGTATTGAACGTCACTTTCCATGTGAGATTGAAAAAAAGTCTATTTTTTCCCAGTTTCAACTGGACATGGACTTGAGGAGTTGATTCCTCCCTTTCCCCATGACCCTCCCTCATCATGGGGGCTAAAATAAGGATGGTGCAAAATCCCAACTCACTCACAGTCATCATTTCGGAATGTATTACAGTAATCTGAACCCCCCCATTTTCCCCCAGGCAACCCAGGTGGTAATGAGCACTTAGTAGGTAATGAGTTGGTGTATTCCCAGAATATTACAGAATTCAAGGACACAACATTTAGTTGAGTTTCTCCACTATAAATTATAATGAGGTTGGTTCCAAGATATACATACGATATTATAATTTTCTTGGTAAGCCAGCTACTTTTCATTCCAAAAATCAGGGCACTCTGGAAGCTTTTATAGAAGAAGGACAATATTACCTCTGTAAAGTGAAGTGATTTACTGATAAAATCGTACAACTTAAAATTCTTCATCCAATTGTGTACTTGAAAAGACATTGACAAAGACTGAAATTTCTGTAGGAAATAGCCCACATAATATATATTCCATAACTAGGTCTTATTTGTTACTATACTGGGGACAAGGTTTTGCTATGTACCTTGGTTTTGACCTTCAGTCTCTTGAGTGCTGGATTTACAAGTCGTATACCAACATTTCTAGCAACTGAGATATTTTACTGGAAGAGATTATTTTATTTTGCAGAGTTAAGAAAGATTTCAGAAATAAGGTTTTCATTTGCTTGTGCAGTCTAAAATGTTCATCGCGTTTCTGAGAAAAATTTGGGATGTATTTAATGTCCAGTCATGTTGTAGTCTTCTCTCCACTCTCTTAGGCACTATGCAAGAATCCTGTTTTGGGATTCTGAGAGAGAGTGGGATAAGCTAGGATCATAAAAGGGGACGCATTCTTACAAACTGTTACTATGACAAATTGGGCTTGAGAATACAGTACCTGAGAGAGAAGGAGGAGAGCCAACAGGAGTTGAAGGGTTTGATGAGAAGCTGTTGTTAGTGTGATCTGGAGAATAGATCTTAACACAGTAAGGAAAAAAAAATCCCTCATTAGGAAAAATAAACAGGTAACAATTTTCAAACTAGAAAGATACAAATGTAATGCATTTACAATTTACAAGTTATGAAAGGACACAGCATTCATTCTGAGTATTTTAAAAGAGTAATTTAAACACCTGGGCATTGTTCCTGAGTTCTTCAGCTCAAGGCTACCACCCTACACTTGAGCCAAGCCCCACTTCCCGTTTTCTAGGGGTTAATTAGAGATAAGAGTCTCAGGACCTTTTGTGCCTGGGCTGGCTTTGAACCTTGACTCTCATATCTCAGCCTCCTGAGTGGCTAGGATTATAGACGTGAGCCAAGAGTCACATCTTAAGAGACAAATCTCAATTACATCACAAGTTTAACTGTTAGAGAAAATACTAGGTACCTATAAACATATATGGCATGTTATTTTGTCCCCAGGGAGCATAGAGAAAATATGTAACTCTAGCTGCTAGGCAGTAGTGGGCAAAGCAGAAAAGCCAAGGCAAGGAAGGGCCTCCAGGGAACAATGATTTGACAATTCCTCCTGGACCTGGATTATCATCATCCCTCCTCCCCCACCACAAACGTTTGCCATGAATTCTTGTAAAGTCAATCCTATCTGGTTACTGAGCATCTGTATTACTTAGAAATGCACAAAGCCAAAGGCAAGGATGGTATCCCCAGATAGGTGTGGGCTGCCATACTGTACAAACACAATATGGAACAGGGCAGCCATAGACTTGTAACAGATAAGCATCCTCAAAACTAATGGGGACCAAGATATGTGAAAGGGTACCAATGTATGTGAATTAATGCACCATCTATGTGGCAAATATCATGTAACCCTTTTATTAATTACAATAAAAAATATAAAAAAAACTTCCTACTGATTACTATGCAAGAAAAGCTATCATTTTAAAAGGAAAATTTAAAGCTATTTATCATTCATTTTCTGAAATTCTGCATGTACCTTCTGATTAAAGTTCACCCAGCTACCATGGAGCCTGTGAAGTCCAAAGTCAATATTTCCTTACCGAGGCAAGTGCTTTCCCCAGAGCGTCTCCAGTCTGGGAGCTGCCTGCTGCCCCACTTCCTCTATTTGCTGCAAAAACAAAAAGCAAAATATGAAAAAAAAAAAAGGCAGTGAAACACCTAACAATTTTCTATTCCTGGTCCATTTACTCACAATTTAATTGCATTTTTAATGTTAATTACAATACATTAATCTTTAATTAGCATTAATTTGCTGAGGTAGATGTCAAATATATTCATGTTACATTTTTTTAATGGTAGAATATAAACCCGATACCTTGCTTTAAAGACCAAGTGTTTTACTTGTTATTACTTTCTTTCTAGTTGTTTTTGGGTCTTTACTGTAAGGTAATTGGTAAGCCAGCCTGTGGCGGCCAACCTAAAGAAGTCTGTAGGTTTGCAGGGCTTAGAAGTCCTACAAAGCCTAGCTTTTCTCTATATGCTTATATCAGACTTATCATCATAAATAATTTAAATTGGTTTTCAAGAAAAAAAATGACAGCAAAAAATGACATGTTCCATAGTGACCAAACAAGAGAAAAATCTGTAACTGGCCTGGCTAATACCAAGAGAAATACTTTTAATATTTTAAGTAATATATTTTCCATACATTTAGGCCTGTAGTCACATAAAATAATATTAATGTATCTCACTAAATATCAATATGGTCTCAAATTCCAGAAATAATTCTATATGGTAAGAGATCATCTAAACTCACTGGTATTTTTATCTACAAAATAGACAAAGGGTATTATTAATAAAAGCTACGTATTCCAGGGTACAACAAAGCCAACTCTTATTTGTCAAAGGCCCTTTGATGGTAACTTGCCTTTATAACCACCACTCAGTAAAATGATATACAGAGAGCCAATGTTCTCCTGAGCCCTCACTATTAAAGCAATGCCTGGAACTTGAAGGAATGATGCATTTATTAAGGTTTCATTGCTAGTCAATAGACACGGTGCTCAAATTAGACTTACTGTAGTTCTCAGGAAAAATTTTCTTAGTATTTTGTCTAATAAGAAAAGGAAATCTTGTATCACTGATGAACCAGACGAAATGTCACTGCACACTTCACAATTAAAATAGAAGTTCCTCCCCCACCCTATGTGTCAGGAAGGTCAGTCTCTTCCCTGGACCCCTACACAATATCCTTTCAGGTCAGACATCTAAGTTTCATCCACTTGACCTCTGCTTTTATACCTGAACTATGCGTGCTATTTTTGCAGATTTACATGCTGGACACTTCAGTTACACATCACTGGCTAAGTGCTTTACTTGCTTAGCAATATCCATACACATCTTCATTTGTTAATTACTAAAATACTGAAAGAACACTGGTAGATGATAAAACAAACAATAATTGCTTTCTGAGAACACAAATCTCTCCCATATCATGAATATGTAACATTAAATTATATGAGATATTATAACTGAAATAAGTAAACTCTTTAACAATGGGGTACAATACCACAGAAATGGGTTAGAAGAAATAAGTTAGACAGAGAGAGCATATTAAATTCCTGAAGACTGTACTGTGAAAATGAGAAGAGATTCTGCACTAAAGAGTTTAAAAACTTAAGATGACATAATGAGAATTTGAAGGTAAGGACAGCATGCACATTGCTTTTTTTTTTTTTAACATGAATTATCATGTTATCTTGGGGGATAATTTATCTCTTATTTCTAGAAGCAATGTTATTTCATTATTGTATACTTGAAAAATAGAGTTATCAGTCAAAATAATTTGTGACCTCTAACTAATACGAATACAAATCTCCAGGAAGTGACAATTTTGAGTTTCTGGGGAGGAAAGGGGCTACCTTATGTAATAAAGAACCTAACCCCCCTAAAAAAGAGAAAACAAGATGATGTTCCAATTACAGATAAAAATTTGCTACAGTACCAGGTTTTAGAATATTATTCTCCCTCTGAACAATTTTAAAATGAAGATTATGTATTTTTAAATGTGTATTTTTCATGAAACCAAACAGAAAGAATTAGAAACCAATCAAGCTATTTTAAGGACATTCACAAATTATGTGTCACATAAATTTCCACTAACATGTTTATTACAGTTTGTTTTTCTCCCATAGCCATACATGTTCCTAACAAGGATTTCTATTAGCATCTCTTTCATACGGGAGATATTAAAACTCAGGAAACAGCACCAAAAATAGAATCAACTCCTTAACGCATCTTGCCATGAAAATGTTGCAGGAAACTACAAAGGCCAATCATGGAAGCCAATGATAAGAACAGAATTTTTTTTTTTTAACATGAAGCCATTTTACCTTGCAACAGCTGGCCAGCCAAACCCAAAGGCTTAAATTTCAAAGCAGTTCAGTGGGGCCCATGTACCCTTTCACTCGGAATGCCTTTTGTTCTGTTCCAGGAAACACTGGAAGGGACACATTTTCAAGATTCCCTGAACGTGTTAAGTGAGATGGTCCCCTCTCTTGAAGATGCCTCTTTTTATTTGTGGAACTTCAAAGTGCATACAGTAACAGGAGATATATTTTTAATTCCCAAATGGCATATATACACACACATATATATACACACACACACACACATATATATATAATTATTTTACACTGAAAATGGGTCATGTTTTGCAAAACACGTATCATATCTACCCTTTCAGATTAATATATTAGGGCTCAATTGCTATTTTTGGCCGAAGTTTGGGTCAACTTGTATTATTAGAACTGACCCAGATGCAAATAAAGAAATAAAGATGCAAATGTTGCCTTCATTTGGCAAAGAACTGGATCAACTTCTTAGGGCTATTTTGGTTCTAATCAATTTCACTCACTTAAGGGCAAAAAAATCAGCCTCTAAGTAGAACTGTAACATAAATATGAATGGAAGATGAGCAGTTATTAAGAGGAAGTGTAATTCTCTGTAGGAGGATTTGACACTGCCACCAAATATTGTTCCAAGGGCCTGAACACAGATGCTGTTGCTGGCTGGAAGATGGACCAGAAGTAAGGGTTTCATATCCAGGCATGAATACTGGACCACCCTGAGTTAGTTGTCCCTTTGAGGACACAATGATTGATTTCCATCAGACCACACCCATAATAAAACACCAAGATAAGTGGTGCTTGGGGATCAACCTTGAAAATCAGATTTGGAAAAATATTTCTCCTCCACTGCACACCCATAACCTGGGTTGGGGAACATCATCAAAGGAGTATAATGCCTATTGCCTAAAAGGAGGTTTCTCTGAATGGAGTCCAAGTGACCCTTACATCACTAAACTATTAGAAGAAGCTTAATAGTGCCTTGAGCTAGCTACAAAGATAACAACAACTACAACAACAAAAGGAAATAAGCAGTTTAGCTCTTCATTATAAGGCTCTTGGTCTCAAATATAACTCAAATATAAGCTGCAACTCACTTGTGCTTAGCAGGAAGGATTCCAAGGCATTGGGGTACCAGCTGGATCTCCTAAATATATGCAAGAAATAGTGGCAGAAACACAATACTTCTTTATTGCTCTCTGTCGGTGGTCTTTACAACCATGATGCTCTGACTCTGACAGCACACTCTTAGCTTTTGTGACTGGTCATCACACCCAAATGTATCCGAAGGCTCAAGATCATTGTAAAAGACAAAGCAACGAGTGTATGCTTATCTCTAATAATAAAATTACTAGTAAATTAATTTCTCTAGGGAAAAGGGACATACTAGAAAGGCAAATCTTTACATGCACCATGCCATACAAATATGCCATCAGAATTGAGGATTGTAAGTCAGATTTCAGGAACCATACTGGACTAATCTTTAGCACATGGTATATTAATCAATCTTGGTAGGCCATTCCCTCAACACTACTTGGTTTGAGGTTTAGAAACATGGGAAATATAATGCCTTAGAAAGCTGGCCAGTTAAAGTCTAATAAAACAATAGTAGTTATTATAACCACTATGTCAGTTATATGTCTAGTTCCTTCTGAGGGGGGGTGTGCAGCCACAAACCACAAGAGTATGCTCTGTGAATATACACATATGGCAAGTCTCACTGGTAGCTGGAGAGAGATCTAGGATGCCTCTTAGCCATGAGTAGCCTCCCTGTGTCTTTGTTATGGTACAAGACGCTCTTAACTCTTTCGAGTCAGAAAGGGTTACCGGCCTTTATTCTTGAAGTAGAAAGGAAAGACATGTACAGAAAAAAACCAATAGTTACCATCTTTTAGATATCTTTATTTCCTTGTTTGTTTCTAATGACTTACTACTCTTCCTCCTCTGCCTACATGCTGTGTCCTGCTTTTGAGTCCCACCAGCTTCATGACTAAGAATTGTTTTGAGAATCAAGATAGATGCTAAACTTTCAGATTTCTGACAGCATCTTTCCCTAACTAGGTGCTGTTAATCTGAACAACTGTCAGTCCATGCTGGGTCCTTCACATAGAATTATACACTTCTTAGGATGCCTTTACTATTCAGAAATGGCAAACATTATCTGCAAAGCTTCTGAATCATGTTTGAGATAAAAGCAGTGGATCAGATGCCATAAATAGAATGTTTTACCAAGAGTTATTTAAAGTAATCCTTTTGGAATGTAATCTGAGCTCTACCCTTCCTAAAGGTTTCTTGAAAAGAAAAAAAAAAATTAAAGACACTGGTCATTAGAGGACAAAAGAAAACCAAACAAGAAACAATAGTCACTTCTCTAAACATAGAGCAAACCACCCCAAGCCTTAGGCAGCACTTTCCATCTTTAAAACCCAGAAGATAGGAAGCAGCCGAGTAAAACTCCAGAGAGGTAACTCTGGATGGCTGTAGAACTTACATCTCCCTCCACAGGCACTGGGTTGTTCTGTCATCAGTTCAGGACAATTGCTGACCATCAAAAAGACAGATTACTACAGAAAACTAAGACACAGCACAGTGATCTTCTCAACAGAAAAGACAGCTTCCTCAGCCATCAATGCCATGTATGAGCAGAATGCACTGCCTTGCAACTCTTCACTGAGTAAAAACTTTAAAAATGTGATGTCCATGTGTTAGTGCTTGAATGCCATTCTTATGGCATTAGTAATGCTTATAGTTATTTTCTACAATATCATGTGTATAATCTTGACCATGTGTTAGGCTATGTGTTCCCTATTTACCAATTATTTAATTAGCTCTGTTTGTTCTTTGAGATACAGGCAATGCAGTATTTCTTTATTCCCTGCATTTCAGAATGAGTGAGTAGATGCCAAATATTTTCAAAAGTCTACATATGTATTCCATTACTCCATACTGTGTGTGAGGAAAGTATCACTAACATCAGAAGAGAAAGCTTCTCTTCTTGTTATACAGACATGCTGCCATTATTGCTTTCTTCCACACCCTGAAGACCAAACTGAAGCTTAAGAGGATTGATGTGTGAAGAAACAGGAGTCACTGGGACACCAGGCAAAACCAAAGGAATTGGAGGATCTTTTACAGTTATAAAGGAGAGCATTCAACTGCTCTAGAATGTTCTTCCTTAAAGTAATGCCTGCATTTATGCAAATGAATAAAGTCCTGTTGCTCCTATAGGCAAAAATTGGGAACTTACTTCCCAACGAATCATGAAGCCTTTTTGTATCCTGCTAATGGGTCATGACAAGTATTCTTGGCTATTGTGAAATAATTTACGTAGGGAGTTTCTCTTAAATGCCCACTTCTGGGTTCCAAAGATACCACGCTTTTCTCTCTTTAGATTGGGGTTCTTTGGTTATTTTTTAGACCTTCAATCAGAGACTGGGGATCTCGAGAAAATTAAATCTACCCTTAGCAGGTAGCTGAGCCCTTACCTTACTGAGGCATCACTGCCCAGGGCCATGCAGACTGTCGTGCTCACCCACAAACTAATGACGACATGCTCGGCTTAAAGTACGCAAAATCTTAATCCCAGCAAGACACATGGCAAAGACGTCTAGAACTCATGAAGGACAATTTCTACCACAGTATCTCTTTCATCCCCTGGCCCACGGTTTTCCTCTTCGAAAAATTTCAAATCAAGGTCCATTCTTTTCTAAAGAATGTTTAAATATATTTCCCCCAGCTCCATATGTCTGCTCTACTCTCATACCATCCTCAAGAAGAACATTACTCAAACCACAAGTAGACAGGAAATTTCTCATGTAAGAGGATAGCGGACCGGTCATCTTCTTCATAACCCGACCACATGACCAAGAAAAAGGGGCTTTCCATTTGTCAAACCACATTGAAGTGAAATACGCTTTTCACACTCTTTCAGTTCTGCACTTTTCTTTCTTTCTTCTTGTTTTTGTCAGAACTGCATTGATAGCTCTCAAAACTTCCCCATGTGACCTCTGTCCTTAGCTCTCCAAGGTCAAACTGGTGCAAACACTTGTAGCTGCCTTATTATGCAAGGTTACAGAAATGGAAACTGGCTCCTAATTTGCTTCTCAATAAAACATGTAAGGGCAGGCTGCTAGGTGGCTCATCTCAAGTGTGAAATACATTGTTGAATAAGTAGTGAAGGTATTATTTAGGCAGAAAGTGTATATTTGCAACATTTCAAAACATATCTCCCTCCATCAAAAACTCTTCCCACAGAAATGATTCATAGTACTTTACCAAGTTCAAAAAAGAAATAAATGATAAAAAGCTAAGAGAGATAAACAGGAGAACTGTTTTCGTACACGATGTTCACTGTGTCTTCATATCAGGGACCTTTGAGGGTGATAGATGGCTAAGCCCATTGTGGCTTTGAACACAGCAGGTAGTAACCAGGGTTCTTGGGGTTTTATGAAGACCCTTGAGTATCAAGATGCACTGCTCAGCTGAATGTGAAGGTGTCAAGGCAAATTCACAAGTGGATAGTTGCTTCCTCACCAGCCTTTACTGAAGAGGCAGCTGGACATTCTGCCTAGCTTTCCCCTCAGGAAGAGAAAACTACAAGGAAACATCTGCCTTAGGAGAAGATCACAGTCAACATCATGGAAGACGAGTGGATGAAGGCCTAGCTCATTTGACAGCAACACAGTTCTCCGGCTTTCATTTGTTAGGAAATCTGCTCCAGAGAGAGCAGCAAATAAATTCTGGCCCACTGAAGCTCAGACATCTACTTTCTGTACATGAGCATTCTTGCTACTCAAGGGTTCCATAACACCACATATTCTTATTCTTAGCTAGTCATAGTTATCTAGCTATTAATAGTCACTTTAGGATTTCACATCCGCTAATCTATAGAGGGCAGCGACATACCAAGGTTAGGATTTCAGCACAGCGGCTGACATTGGAGAAGTGGTCACTAATTACTATTAAGAACTATGCCTTATCTTATGAGAAGTTCACTTGGTTCACTGAAGATGTGAGAGAAACCTGCGAGGGGAGGGTCTTCAGAAACTCTTGTTAGTGACTCATAAAGTAGTCACATGCCAGTTTCTTGAGAACAAAAAGTGATGATGATCAAGCTAGAGTGTTATCCGTCACATTTGTTTGATCCATTTGTTTGTTCACTCAGGTCTTTGACAAATAGTGCTTGCCTAGTCGCTAGTTATGAGACTCGTCATTAGCAAACCCTGCCTCCGACTGATGGTGTAAGAGCTGGTGCGTGTGCGACTCACCCATTATACTGTCTGTTCCGTTGGCAGGAGGCGTGCAGGAAGAGGTGCTGTAATGGTTTGTGCCACTGCGATGGAAAGTGGACATCGGTGGAAGACTGGAATTGATGTCTGCTGAGGAGTGTGATGGATAGCTCTATAGCAAGAGGCAGAAAAATGAGGCCGTATTCAATCACAACATAGTTAGAGAATTCATTTCCTCATACTGCTTTCAGAACTTGATATTCTGTTAGGGAGAGAGCTCTTAGAATTTCAAAAGAGCCCAAGAATACATCTTGTTTAGCTCTGACAACTTTCATTTTCCAAATAATAAAATACACAGTTGGTCTGGGTTTGCATCAAATATCCAAGAACATAATGGCAATATGGGGCACTGAGGGATGATCACGGTCCCTCTATCCACACATTACTGTGTAAAAATCAACCATAAGACTTCATGAGTAAAGAAGACAGCCACTACTATGACTTCTGTATGGTGTAATATTAGCTGAAAAAGATTCCAATATACAACAACTACAATAATATGAAGAATGCTTTGGTCCACAAGATTCGTTAATGTGACCTCTTGGATATTAAATGACAAAATGTAACCATTTCACATCTTCTTTCTCCCAAATTCTGCTATCTTTCTGAACCTCATAGGTAAGAATGAAATGGTAAATGCAAAAAAAAAACCCTTATTAAATCACTAATGATTAAATTTTTCTCTAAAGCATCAACACACAAAGACATCAGTGCTTATAATTTAAAACAAAAACCAAAAAGCAAAAAAAAATGACTATTTTTACATTTTTTTTAACATGTCTTTTTTTTTTTTATACAGTGGACCGTGGTAAAGACTACTCTTAGAAGATCGTTTAACTTTGAGTCCATTCCCCAATTAGTTGCCCAAATCAGTTATATCCCTGAGGGCATACCACAGATCATAAGGTAGAAAATTACTTGCTATTCACCTATCCCATTGGAAATGAATAGATCACTAAGGGGACATGGTAATTTACAAGGATATTCCAAGTTATTTTCCTTTTTAAGAAAAGAAGTAGCTGGGCCCTGGTGGCTCACACATAGTAATCCTAGTAACTCAGAAGGCTGATTGTGGTGGTTTGAAGCCAGCCGGGTCAGAAAGTTCATGAGACTCATTGTTATCTCCAATAAAACTACTCAGAAAAGGCTGGAAAGTGGCGCTGTGGCTCAAGAGGTAGACCACTAGCCTTGAGCACAAAGAGGCCTCAGGGACAGCATCCAGGCCCTGAGTTTTAATTCAGAGGACAGTGTCCCCCCCCACCCCCCAAAAAAGGTAAGAAGTTGCTTTAGAAGTTGCTCTTATCAGTACTAGACATATTACAGACACATGAAAGGATAACATTCAAAATGAAATTTTCTTCATTGACTTTGTATATCAATGATGATATAAAAAACCCGTAGCTGGAGATAGTCTTCCTAGTAATTAATTTCAAATTACAGATGGAAGGCAATGATACAAAGAGTAGAACTGGTTTGTTGGTGCTTTCTTATTAGTTTTGTGACAACCACATTGAGTGTTGTCTCTTCCTGGATATATGATACCCTTCCATGATTGATTTCTTCAAGTCCCTAGTGAATGCTTGTCCTGCATGGAATTATTAATACTGCTATGTTTTGGCCCTTTCAAGGCCATTTCTATCTGGACTTGTGACCTCTTCAGGGGGACGGAAAGGAGTTGACTTCTGTATATCACAATCTGTGGTGAGTAGTGACATGCAATGACACTATAGGCTCATTATCAGAGCTTAATAGACATTGACTTGAAATATGAATCATCTGACAGACAACTGAATGGAGAATGAACCGACATGTCAGAGTTGGGTCAGCCAAGGACATATGCATACCTTTGAAAATGCCTCTAAATTCCTCCAACAGTTCAATTAAACTCCTTCATTGAAAAAGTGACAATCTTGCAGTTAAACCATTTAAGGTGCATAAAAATACCTTTCATACTTTCAAAGTATTAATATTTTTGTAGAACAGACAAATTATACATCAACTAGAACTATAAAAAAATCACCTAAAAGGTTAAAAACTTTATGTAAAATGAGCAATAATTTAGGAGATAGCATACAAAAGATTAACTATTGAAAATACAAGAAAAATTAATACGTACAGATTCTAATGAGGACCTGCTGCAATCTACATTAAATCAGATTTTAGAGATTCTTAGAAAATTAGATGCTGAAGGAAATTAGTAAGATTATAACTAGATTACTTTCCAGCAAAAGGTATCTTGAAAACCACTGTCACCCAGATATTAGAAAAATAATACACCCGAGAAAACATTAGTGATATGCAAATAATCCCTCTTTGGAGGAATGAGGGATCAACTGAAAGTCTCATCCTCCGGTGATCACTATCTGTCCCACTTACTACACAAAGTCACATGGAGAAGGTGACAAAACAACTGCTGTGGCATTCCATGCCCATGCTTGATGTATTTCTTTCTGTGAAACTCAACAATAATGTCTTTAGTCTATAGAGAGGGCAAGTCACTGCTGCACATGTCTGCATGGATAACTTGTTTTTTGCTTTTGCTTTTGTTTTTGTTTTTTGCCAGTCCTGGGCTTGAACTCAGGGCCTGATCATTGTCTTTGGGCTTTCTCAAGGTTAGAACTCTCCCACTTGAGCTATAGCACCATTTCCAGCATTTTTTTTTCTATGTATGTGGTACCAAGGAATCGAACCAAGGTCTTCGTGCATGCTAGGCAAGCCTTCTACCATTGGGACAAACTCCTTACCCTGGGTGACTATTTTTGACCTATAAATTGAACATTTAATGATTAATAATGGAGGCACAAACTAAGAATAAAATCCTATATTGGATTAAGGTAAGATTTTGCAGTTTTGACACAAATGAGTGCTATGTGAAGTACTTCTTTGCACAGGGACTCTTTGCAGAAGATTCCAGAGGCATTTTCCATTATCATAACAAAATACCTCTAGACACTGCCAATTCGTATCAATTGAGAAGTATTGTGGTAACAAAAGACTATAGAACTTACTTTTATATTACAATTTCAGCTACTTTTCAGTAGAAAAGACCATGCCTAAATCATGCCCAACAGTGAGGACTCTATCCTACTTTTCATTTTATTTTTTGCCAGTTCTGGGCCTTGAACTCAGGGCCTGGGCACTGTCCTTGGGCTTTTTCAAGGCCAGAGCTCTACCACTTGAGCCACAGCACCATTTCTGTTATGTATGTGTTACCGAAGAATTGAACCTGGGTCTTCGTGCATGCTAGGCAAATTCTACCACTAGGCTAAACTCCTGGCCCCTATCCTACTTTTCAAAAGAACTCTTCCAAGTCATGCCAAACTCAAATCTTCCACAACAACCCATTCCAAAGCTTATCCACAAACCTCATTCATCTGAGTGATTTTGTGTGTGTATCTCCAGAAAGCAGTGATTAGTGGAGGGATTCTGCTGTAGAGGCTGGAATGCGAAGGGGATTTAAAGATTTAAACTAGTGACTTGACTGTGCTATTGAAATATGTAGATTTTAAGCTT
This sequence comes from Megascapheus bottae, assembly GCF_031878675.1. Lineage (NCBI taxonomy): Eukaryota > Metazoa > Chordata > Mammalia > Rodentia > Geomyidae > Megascapheus > Megascapheus bottae. The sequence goes on along the minus strand of NC_143527.1, from coordinate 13,814,669 downwards.
TACTATTATGTGCTCTATTATAACAAAAGAATAAACTGATAAGGTGATAATGTTTCTAAAAAAAACTTTTACCTTTAGAGATAATACTAACATGGTCAAATTGTACTCAAAATAACCCAGGGAAAGATCCTTCCATTCTCTCAACACTTTGTTAAGTAGTGGCCAATTCATATGCTAAGGAACTCCCATTACTTCAAATGAAACTGACTGTTACTACATATTCATATTATTCTAAACCAGTATCAGATTCTTCAATGTCACTTCAGTGAGATATTTTCATATGGCGAAATTACAATACCTCGCTGTAATAATTCAATAGCTTTTTCTCAGTAGGAAAACTATTGGGATACTTATTTATTTACCCTTTAAAACAGAACCCTAATTTCTGAAATTTGCTTATCTATCATATGAGGATTATTGATGTTTGATAAACAGCATCTCATGTAGCATACTGTGTTAATTTCCTCAAAATGATCTTTTCTCCTTGGTTAGTAATAGGGTTTGTTAAAACTTTTTCTAAAGAGAATGTAGTTGGGTTCCAGCTGGAAACTACACTTTTTGTGCAACTGACACATTTTACAGATTTACTTATCCAGTTAATGGCGATAAAATCAAATCCTGTAATGTGAAATTCTATGTCATGATAGGAAAAGACAAAAATATAGGACAAAAGAAAAATCAAACATCTCTTGGAATAGTGAACTACACTTTGAAGTACTTAAATTCCAACATAGTAGCGTATCTCCTAAATTTCCATTTGTAATCCCTCTCCTAGTTTTGGTCATGAGTTACTAGACAAGTGGAATATGATGGCAGAGGAGCAAACTGTCGCCCAAAAGAGAATTCAGCATAATGAAAGCTGATATTCCTCCAAGCCTTCATTCTAATATCTCCAAGCAAGAGGAATGAGAAAGGAAGATTAGAAATCAGGCACTTGCTATTGCTTGAAAGTGTGCTAAAATTTGAGGAAGTTTATGATTGATTCCCAGAATTCCCTCATTTGAGAGGGAGAGTGCAACTAATGAGCCATGTACATTCTCTCTCCAGAGGACAGATGTATCTGGAATTTTTTTGGTTTTCACAGTTATGTCTAATAGGCTTGAGAAGACAAGAAGAAAGGATATAGAAAGCCGGGAAGAATTGTTCATTAGAACAGATGACAAATCAAGTATGGATACAAGAAGAAACAGAAAACTCTAAGATGTAGTGAATATAATTTGTATTATGGACCATGGGACAGAGTGGGCCCTTTTGCATTTGCCTGATTTGGGGCATGTGTGTGTGTGTGTTTCTGCTGTTATTTCACAGTGTACTTGGGTCCCATGCAACCTGCACTCCAAAGCCAACTCATGACCTAGACTTTTCCCTCCAGTCAATGACAGACCTTGCATGCACAGATTCTGGACTGGAGCCATTTTTAATTAAAAAACTGAGCTCCACTATGACAAAGAAACAGAGCAGGATGAATGGAAATTGGGAACATCTTTACCAATGAAAGGTGACATTTTAAGAGTCCGTTGGTTTTCATAGTATAAGGAGGAGATTGGGATAAATGGAGGGAGATAAGGTTAAAATACAAAATAACAACAACAACAACAAGAGTTGTTTCAACTGTGTTGAAAATTTGTGGGTGGGAAGGGAGGAAAAACTGGGAGGGAGCAAGGGAAGAGGTGATTTTGTCCAAAAGGAAACGTCCTCTTTGCTGACTTATATAACTGTATCCCCTCTGATTGAAGATCTTCAAATAAAAATAGTAATAAAAAACAGGATCCATGTGGAACCTCAGGTAGCTGGTACTACCAAGAGTGTGTAGAAAACATTAACTTTTCTTTTCAAGTGGGTTCCAGAGGTCTCAGTGACATGGAAATACTCATGTGTGATGCATTTAACCTACTTTCCTAGCCTCCTCTCAGTCTGCTCTCCAAAGTACATCCTTTAATAATTCAGATAGAAAATAGGGTGGAGGGAGAAAAGAAACCCCACAGGACAAAGAGCTGTCATACTTAAAAATCTTGCAACTCAAACGCAGTGTGTATGTGTCTACAGCAAAGGAAGCTGACATCATGAGAAAGAAAAGAACAGACCCAAACACAATAAACCAAAGAACAATCACAAAAAAAAGTTCTAGAAGGTTTACAAGATGATCTGACTCATCTGTGTCTTTGATCACAGAAATAACACAACTCTAAGGGTAATGGGTGCATCCTATTTTTATACTTGCTTGCAGAGGAGTCCTTGTGTCTGAGTGCTGGAGGACAGATAAAGAGATTTCCTAAGTTAGCCATGCTCAGCTCCATTCTCTTCTAAGTCTGACTTACCAAACGTTCATGTGGATGCAGGCTACAGTAGCTGCTAGACTGCGGAATGTGAGAAGAATTGCCCAACATTCCCCCGTAGCCAGGCTGATTCATCCCACTGGAGGAGCTCCAAGGGTCACTGCTGTGATGGCCATCTGGAAAGGACAAAGACAACCATGACTTCTCTAAGGCTCTCAGCCTTGCCTTACAGAAATAGTGGGTTTTCATATATGTATATATATAGATAGATAGACAGATAGATATAGATATATCTATCGGCCTGTTGTAAATCCATCTTTGTGTCAGCTAACTGATTACATCAGAAGACAGTCATCATTACTTTTTTTCCCCACGTGGCTTTCTTGTATTGTCAAACAAATGGAAATGTTTAACAAAGTCAGTGTTCTTAGTAAAAACTCAACTCTAAAAGAACGGTGCATGCAGCTTCATGGAATGATATCATATAACACCAAGGTAATGGATATGAAATGGAACCTTTCTTACAAGTCCTGGACCCTTACTTTCATGAAAACCAACTAAAAATTTAAGTGGTTCTCAAACTCTGGGGTAAAACCAAAATATGCTCAGACATTACAGAGTTGGTAAGTTTACAGGATTCTAAAGGCACGTGACAAAATAAATAATGAGGGGGGAAAAACCCAACTCAGAGGTTTCATATTTGTCACATACATAATATATAGAATTAATGTCAGAATTATGGTATGTAGGGAACAGAGACTGCAAAGAATCAAGAGAACAAAGGCATGTCTGTGAATCTGACAGCATCCATCATTTTTTTTTTTTTTTTTTTTACCAGTCCTGGGCTTGAGCTCAGGGCCTGAGCACTGTCCTTGGACTTTCTCAAGGCTAGAGCTCTACCACTTGAGCCTCAGCACCACTTCTGGCTTTTTTTCTATGTATGTGGTGCCGAGGAATCGAACCCAGGTCTTCATGCATGCTAGGCAAGCACTTTAACCACTAGGCCAAACTCCCAGCCCCCCCATCAGAGTTTTATGTAGGAGATGGACATCAAAGTTAAAAAGAGGAAACTTTAGTTTAAATATGCTCCCGGCAATCTCCAAATCTCTTTTGTAACTGAATATTCTTTCAAGAATCAAATTTCCTGGGCATGAGGCATGCCCTATTGAAGGACAATGGTGAGAGAGATGTCACTGTGCTGTGTTTATCGAGTAAACACAGGATTTTTTTTCTTTCTTTTTTTTTTGTAGCACTGAGGTGTAAACTCAGGGCCTTATGTGTGCTAGACAGATGCTCTCCCAAGTGAAGATAAAGCCCTGTCCTTAATGCTTTCCTTAGTTTTTGAATAGGTTTCATACTTTTGTCCAGAGTAAATTTGGGCCTGTAATTCCCCTATCTATACTTCTTGTGCAGCTGGAAACAAAGATGTGTGGCACCATAACTGACTTGTTCAGTGAGATGGGATCTTGCTAACTTTTTGTTCATTCTGGCCTCACATTGCAGACCTCTTTATATTCAACTCCTGAGTGGCTGGGATTACAGGAGTGAAAGATCACACCCAGCTCAGAGAATCTTTAAAAAATGTTATACTGAGATTTAGTCCTAAAGTTAAAGAAGTATCACCGTAGATCAAATACGACATTCAAGAATACTGTTTAAATACATGGCACATTTGACAACACAAGAAAATATGTCATCACATAAGATACTCCAGAATCATGTGAACCACATGATACACAGAGGGGCAAACATTAGGATTGCTAACGCAGAACATTCTACTTGATGCAGACTCATAAAAGTATATATTTTACATAAATTATACTTTTCACAGTAAATTAATATTTATCACATCTCATGATCTTGGCATACTGTTGTTCTGAAAGAACAGAATTAGGCGTGTGCAAATTAATTGTACTCATTACATATGTCAACTCAATTTATTCCCTGTATCTGAGTATTCATATATAGTAAAGAAAATTTGTAACCTATATTCTGATATACTGTGATCTGCTATAGAAAGACTTCATTGCTTTAACCTACATGGGTTCCCATGTACCCTGCACCGGTCAAGTCAGCCACCTTTTCTCAAGAAGACAGAAAAAAATTTTATCATTCAATTCTGGATAAAAATCTGGTTTGAATGATGAAATCTTGAGTTGACAACATCTGTAAGTGCCTGTAAGGTAATTTTTCCCACCGCTGATGAAAGAGTGTAGTGAACATCAAGGAAACTACTATTCCTTTTTAAACATTCTACTTGTTTATGTATTTTACTATCTGTAGTTGTGCGGGGGGGTCTCAATTCAACTTTGTCAACTTATTCTCATAAACTAACAATGCATCTTGGTCAAATGTCACTCCTTCCATCTATTGGTCATAGCTGAGGATGGTAAGTCTGTTGCCATGCACAGAAGTCAATCAAGTGACTAGTCACTGTGTCCCTGGGACAGTTCCACCTAGGACAGCTGCAAGGATACAGGATCTCTATGAATATGAACTCCATTATGTGTGGAACAACAGCTCTCTATTCCTCTGGCACCCATGTGACTTGATTTAACGATATTTCTTTCCCCTCTGGAATTTCACAAATCAACTAACAACCTAAGAGAGCTAACATTTGAAAGAGAAAGAAGATAAATTCCTTTGCATCAGAACCATTTCGAGTATGTCTACTGGATTCCAAGATACCAGGGTGCTGTTGGTGTTTCTGCACTAAATATCCTCTTCTTTCTTAGAGTGGCATAAAACAGGAGGTCCTGAGACACTCAAATATTTGCACACCCAAGCAGAGTTATAAGCTCTGCACAAAGGGATTCTTCATAAACTCTCCAGCTAAATTCATGGTTGATGTGTCAACAAGATCATATCATTTTCAAGATTAGGGTCACAGATATGGCAGTCAGGGAACTCTCAGCTGCATGCTGGCCACAGCCCATTGTTCAGATAACTGCTATGATTTTGAACACCCGCTTGAAGGAGCTATGTCACTAGTGGAAATTATGTACTAATACTGGGGACGCATACCTATCTGCTTTTAATGAACAATGATAAGAACATATAAATTATCTACCATGAAGAGGAAATTTTCAATATTGCCATCCCCTTTCAAAAAGGACCAAAGCATAAACAAAACAAAACAACAAAAACCATCTGGGCCTTTGATCTTCTATCAGTTACAATGTTGGGAGTAAGCTTTTGCTGTGAAATATTCTAATTTTCTCACAGGACATTTCATCTGAAAAAGTGCCCTTGTATAAGTGGCTGCAAATTTTACATAAAGTCAGGCCTAAGGATAATGTATTCTCTTGTAGCTAAATCAGGCACATCTAAAACATATTGAAGGATGGTGAAGAGTTGTCAAAGTGGCCAGTCTTAGAAGACCATGGCAGCATCAGGTCCACCTGAAGCAGATGGAGTGAATCACGTTTCTCATGTTTTTCTGTGTGTATTCCCCCTTCCCATCCCCTTTTGTGGTTGCTGGGTTTATTTGTTCATGACTCTCCCACTTGAGTCATGCTTCTAAGGTTTGCTTTTTGGTTGGTTATTTGAGAAATGGGAGTCTGGTGGTCTTTTCTCTCCAGGCTGCCTTTCAAACTATGATCCTGAAGATCTCAGCCTCTTCAGTGGCTAGGATTACAAGTCTAAGCCACTGATGTCCAACAATTTAACATTTAACTCATCACTGCTCAAGGGGCTTGGATTTTCAAGAAGGGAGTCCTTAGTAAAGTTAAATTCAGTAATTTGTAAGGAATTTAAATTCTTAAAAATTGCAATTCCTGCATGATCCTGCATACCTAGTAGCCCATTTCTTTTGTCCCATATATGACTGGAGAAGAAGCCACCAACTTCTCTGCAGGCAATGGGGTGCCTTACCTTGCATGAAGAAGGAGCTAGGGAAAGTGCTGGCTGCTGGTTTGGAGGATGGGTAGCCTGGCGAGTCCCTGTTGTAGTCGGCAGTGCTTGCTGAAGGAGCGTAGACCTGAGGAAGAAGAACCACATGAATTTTGCTTTCTGCATTGACCAAAGCCCCTTCACATCCATTAAGTGGTTCACAATCTTCTCCCTTATCCACTGCCCCTTAAACACTGCCCCTGTGGAATGCAGCAAAATGAAAAAGGTCAGTGTATTTGTATGAACAGAAAATAAGCAGGTATGAGATTTTCCAGTCACAGGCAAGAAATGCTGCAAATCATCTCTAGGTGTAAATATGCTATGTAATACCCCCAGGGTAATCCTGAGTCTAAGCACTCCTTTTCTTTTTTAAACACAGATGGCTCACGAGCATGGGCAAGGTAAAAACAGAAAGACATACACCAAGCTTTTCCCAAAAGGCAGTCAAAACTCAAGCTGCCAATTACAAATTTCACTTTCAGGGAGAAATGTGGGGGAGAGAGAAGGAAAGCAGAAAAGAGGAAGGAAGGAGGGAGGGCAAGAATGAAAAACAGAAACACAAACCATCCACACCACAGAAAAGTGATAAATATATCTCAACTATTAAATTCCCAGAGTGTCGGCAGAGAGGTCTGAAAAAGGCCATTAAAAGTCCGACTCCACAGAAGACCACCAACAGCCATTGTATACACAGAAACAGGGGGTCTCTCTTTTTTAGTGCTTATTATATTTGTGTGCACAATAAACTTAAAAAGTGTGCCAAAATCTAATTTACTTACATTTGTTTACTAATACTCTTAAGACTTAGGGAATAATTTCCTTATAAAAATAGCCTCTATATTTTCTTGTTTATGTTGCCTTGGAATAGGACAGCCTAGTAGAAAAGCATAAATTCATAAGGTATAGTTTAACTTTAATTGGTTTTTCCCCTTGCCTCTTCTGCTAAATAATCTTTTTTTTAATCCCCATTTTCTTTTGCTCTAAAAGTTCCTCCCTCCAGATGGTCGGAAAGACTGCAACACTCATCCTCCTGATGAAAATGGATACCTTCCTGACTCCATTTTGCAGCAGGCAGCCGCTCCCAAAATTGGCAGCGAGCCTACAGTGATATTCACAGGTCACAGCAAAAGAAAAAGAAACTCACCAATAAAAAGGCGAAGGCAGGGTTATCAGAAAAATAACTTCCATAGATTTTTATACATCAAACATTACACCCTAAGAAAAATTATATATCACCCCCGACCCCCTTCCCCAAATCACCAACTAAATGTTAATATAAGATTTAGGATTTCACAAAGGATAGGTCCAGGGAGACAGATGAAGGAAAATACGCATACGCATCCATATATCAAGTAAACGCTGTGGAAATGCCCTTGAAAATGGGGGGTCCTGGAGATGAAGCAGAGAAAACAAATCTGAAAGACCCACTCACACTTTGGAAAACAAGCAAGCTCTTCCTCATTGTTGTAGAGAATTTTTTTTAGAGTCCTGTATTTCACAGAATTTTATTTTGTAATTTCTTTACATTTTAAATACATAAAAAACAATTTGCTTTTATTTCCACAGGATTTACAATAAGGGGTAAAAATAAGGGGTATCATTCAAGAACAAAAGAATGAAATGCGAGGGCAGAAATCTAAGAACAAATCAACCATTAAGTAAGTTCCTGTCAAGAAAATTTCAATATTTTTCATGAGAACTGTACAATGAACAAAATGGTAGGGAATAACTACTAAATGTACTTAGGGAAAGTCAAGAGAAGGTCACAAAGGTGAATATAATATCACCTTATAGGAAAAAGGGAGATGGAAAAGCAGACTACCTTCATTAGTGACAGAATGAGCATAACACAGTTATAACACAACCATATGCAATTCGCTCAGGGATGCATCTGGCCAGTGAACTATTAGTATATTTTCGCCACATTCCAGGAATGTGGAGAAAGTTACAAAGTTACAAAGTTACTTTATGTTTTAAAATAAATGAAATCAATTCCTTTAAGTGCCTATGTCGCTGAATTTTAATTAAACATTCAACTTGAATATTTTATTAAACATTCTACTCAAATACATTTAAATATGCATAGTATTAGTATGACATAAAATAAGGTTCATTCTTTTTCTATTTTTGGAAGAATTACTTAACAGTTTTGAGGTGAGACCTAATTTGATTGAGAATTATGACTTAGGAATCAACAATTACACAGTGAACTGTCCAGGGATAAGATTACTTCTCCCAAACTCACAAATACTGACTACAGGGAAAGAACTATCTACAGGGTTGAAAGTTTTTAGGGCATTAACTATGCAATTTGTTTTCAGGTCTGGTAGCCAATCAAAGGTTCATTATATAAAGATGAAGAGCACTGTAAATAGGAAATTGAGCACTGTCCACAGTTTTCTTAAAAGGAAATTACTGTATAGCTTATGCATTTGTTTAGATAGCAATTCACATATCATGGACAATGTTATCTATTTTCCCCTTTGCATGCTTCACTTTTCTCACCTCAAAATGATTTTAGAGGTAGTATCTCTACAGTTTTGTTGTTGTAAACATTGCATAGAACTACACTTTTTAAAAATAGAAGGGAGCAATGAAATTATGTAGTTCCATCTCCCATTTCTACTCATTGGTTGACTGTAGTATGGGACCACACTGCAGACTTCACACAAGCCACACTAGTGCCCTTACTACTGAGCTGTAACCCAGCTCAGCACTCAATATTTTAATGAAGGTTTAAAAATCGTCATAGCTCAGGACTCATGCCCGGCTTGACATACATAAACATCCTTTGTTCTTTGATTTTCCTCATTTGATGTTTTGTTTTAATCTGTCAGCAGAAGTATTAAGATAACAGTGATTACAATGTTTTCACTTCAGTCTACATTTACTGTTTTTGGTTTTTAATAATGATATTAAATCCAATAAGAAAGTCTTGCATCAAGTTAATTTTTATCATTATTATTCTAGGGATGTAGAACAATTACTAATAGAATTGAATTGTTTTTAATTAACAAAATTGGTCTCATTTGAAATTTGAAATAAAACCCCCAAACTACAGGACAAGTATTTAAGTGATGCCCCCAAGAACCCAACGTAAGGAAAACTGAATGGCAAACAAACAAAATCAGTATTTAAATTATTTTCCAGAATGGTGGCTTAGATCAAGGTAACAATGTATTAGCCTTCCCATTCTTCCCCCAATAGTAACTAAAGAAATGTGAAATTTTGTTGACAAAATGGAAATGAAGAATATTGGCAGAGGCTTGTAGGTCAGAGCTCTTTTACTGAACTGTTTGTTAAGTAAAAGCTTCATTGAAAACAAATTGTGCAATGAATTTCATACTCAAAGTTAGCACTACTATATGATACATAAATGAATTTAACAGAGCTCTCTAGATAATACTAGACTTTGAGCTGATAAAAGTTAAAAAAAGTTTTCATTTCACACATTTAACATGTAATTTGAAATTCTTTCTATGGTCCATCAGCTGTTTCATTTGGCCTTCCCAACTATCCTGTCTATGAAGTTCAAAGAAGTGACAGTATTGTAAGTTCTTTAAAAAGAACATCTGCCTGTTCAGAAAGAGAAAGTCAAGCCAGCATACACACCAGCAAAACAAGGGAAGGGAGAATGCCCTCTGTGCTTCGCCCCACTCCCCCGACCCCAAACAGCCTTAGTTTTAGTAAACATGGCCTCTCACTTTCACTTACAGATGTTGAAAGTATGCCATCTGTCAGGATCTCCTGTGGAACAGATTTTGTGCTTGGCATTCTCCATATATGATTTCTAATTTTCATAAAGATCATACAAGATGGCATGGTAAGTGGTATCACCCTTAATTCATAAAGGTGAAATATGATAGAAAGGTGAAACTCGGGGCCAGGAGTTTGGTCTAGTAGATTGCTTTGCCTGGGTTCAATTCCTTAGTACCATATACACAGAAAAAGCTGGAAGAGCTCTAGCTGTAAGAATGCCCAAGGATAGTGCTCAGGCTTTGAGTTCAGGCCCCGGGACTGGCAAAAAAAAAAAAAAAGCAAAGCAAAGGCTCAAACCAGTTTGGGTCTATGAGTTTTAGCTAAGTGACTTGGATCTATATTACTTCTTTTATCCTCTCTGGTTTTCAGATTCCTGAGAAATGGGAATGACAGGGCCAGCCATGCCAAGTCTTGTGGGAATTCAATGTATACACAGCAACAAAAATAGTATTTTGGCATGGATTAAGCATGGAAAAACTACCACACATAAATGAGTGTTCTGCTTGTTGCTATTAATATGAGGGTTCTATTAACTGGGGAGATATAACTCAGGAAGACGATGCCACCTTTTCATATTAAAAACATTTTGAGTAATAATTTTGGAAAGAGATCATAATTGGTCATCAAAGTCTAGACTCTTTGTATTAAAAGGCTAAAAAAGAATAGAGATAATATATTCTTAACTATCACGGATATGAAACAGTATTTAAGGGATAGTTTATAACAATCATCTTGCGAGATGGTTTATTATTACTTTTGAAGATAGCACAATTGCATAAGGTATGCTGTGAGTGGACCAAATACATGTAACAGTAATGTATTTTGTGAAGGGGAAAGGAGGCCAGAGGGACAGAAAGGAGTAGCTGCAGAAGATGACCCCTTAAGGGGTTTGGGACTGGCTACTCAATTGTATAGTAGGTCTTTTCTATTCCTTAATCTACTACCCCTGACGTTCTGCTAGCATTATTTGAATATATAATTTCCAAAGAGTATCAGAATAAGTGAAACAATGTAATTGGGGCCTTGGGCCTAACAGTCATAGTATGTTCCACAAGGAATAAAAAATTGCAAGCTGAAATTGTGCCATAGATGTCTGAAATGCAGGGCAAGGCTCTTCCAATGAGTCAGATGTGGGGAGATTCTGAATCTGTACCACACCAAGCCATGCTTCTGGCTTTTCAGCGTTTTTTGAAGGATGTGAGCACAACTGTTCTGAATGTAGAGCCCACTTCTCTAGGACACTGCTAACCTTACGCTCAGAAGAGTCGAGATGCATTGTGTTGTTGTGGTACATAATCAAGTTAGAATTAGAATGCTGGCTGGCCTACAAAGCAAGCGGGAAGTTGTACATGAAGGATCAGTGTCTGAACAGGACTTAGGCAGATGTGGAAGGAGAGAAGAATAGAAGAAACCCAGCTCTAAAATCAGACCCAAACCAGCTCCCATAAGTCATTGTGAGACATATCAAGTAGGGTATCTCCGAATTTCAATTTGCTCATCAGTCACATGGAATTCTTTCCTTGTCCCTCAGTTTCATCCCTGTTTCATAGGAAGGATTGTCACAGCTAATGAAGACAACAGTGACCATGCTGGACTCCACTGCTGGGCAATCCTAATATGGACTCACACTTGCCTGTGAGGAATTGTATGGGATATGCTAGCTGCCCACTGTTAGAACATCTGTCATAGTAACACAAGCTCATTTAAGTCCTACTTTAAGGAAAGAGGGATTCCATTGGTGGGTTACTAGGACAGGAAAACTCTATGTGTCCCTAGCATTTGATATATTACTAGTGGGCAAAATTTTAGCTCTATGACATGGCAGAATATTGTATCTGGTTTTATTTATTAGTTTTAAAGTTAAATTCCCTTAAAAAATAACTATCTGTGACTCTGCTTTTATGTTGTGCCAAGTGATACACTTGTTAATTTTTTTTTTCTTTTTTTTGGGGGGGGGGTTGTAGGGCTTGAACTCTGGGTTTGTCCTTGAGCTCTTCAGCCCTACACCTTGAGCCTCAGCCCCACTTCCCATTTTCTAGTGGTTAACTGGAGATTAGATCTCAGATTCTTGAGTGCCTGGGCTGGCTTTGAATCCAATCTCAGCCACCTGAGTAGCTAGGATTATAGGTGTGACCTAGCTTTTATAATGTGACCTAGCTTTCAGGCTATGCAGGACAGTTAAGAAACTTTATTCTTGGCCTCTACTGGTTCTCACACACACAATTCGCAGCTAAACATGGCACAATGAAAGCTGAACAGACCAACATGAAAAGACATTAGAAAGTATTAGGTTAGAGAGTTAATAACTAAAATTCTGTACTTCTCTTCTTTTTTATTCTTTTTCTCCTCTTTTTTTTTTTATTAAAGTCTTTTCTTTTTATGTGCATCACGGGGCTTAAATTCAGTACCTGGACACTGTCTCTGAGCTTTTTCATTCAAGGCTAGTGCTCTACCACATTTAGCCACAGCACCATTTCTAGTTTTCTAGTTTTGGAGATGTCTCACTTTCCTGCCTAGGCTGGCTTTGAACTGCAATCCTCAGATCTCAGCCCCTGAGTAGCTAGGATTACAAGTGTGAGCCACACAAACCCAGCTAGCTATAAAAGTCTTTTTATGTCAGAGTTACTGTGGATGCTTCTTTTTCTTTTTATGTAACTGCTTCTTCACTGGCCCCACTCTGCCCTGTCTCCCAGCTTCATGTGTTTGAAGCTCAAATGTATCCTACCTGGTTTTACAAATGAGTAAAAGGGAATTTCCATAAAGCCTAACTCCTGATTTCTCAACTAGTCCTCTCCAAATTCTCTCTTCTTTGATGTCCTAACTTAAGGATTCTAATGAGCAACTAAATGGTAAGGAAGTTTAATACGCAGATTTAGCTAGCATAGCTGAGTAATGTAGAGCAATTCAATTGCCCTCAAGCTGGGAATACAAAATCCGCCCCCCACCCCAAATAAAAAAATGAAAGGCAGTTACAGGAATAAAGACAGTTGTCAGTACCCAAGATTAAGTTGGGGTATATTTCCTAATGAAGTTAAGACTCTCCCTTCACTCCCTAAAGACAGACAAAGGCCAATCTGCTGTCCTGCCACATACATAGGAATTATGTTTGGGTATTATAATATACAAATGCCCAGAGTATCTTGTTATATTAGGGATATGTATTGTAAGCAGATACATTTCAAATGCATAAGCTGATGAAATTATGAAGGTGTTATTCCACATAAAGGACTTGAAAAAATTTAAAGGAATTAATCAAATAGTTCTAAGTGCCCTAAAACTTTACACTATGGAGAATCATTCTCCCTAAAACATTAGCATTCTGAAGACAAAGGTTACTTCCCAACTATCCGAATTTGTGGAAAATGTACCAGTCATATTCATACATATAATATTTATACTCTATTTTTTATTAACCAAACAATATTCTGCTTGCACCTCTACTAGTCTGAATAACAAAATATACAAAAAAGAATATGCATGCGTTTTACCCCTAAAAGGAATTCCTTGAATACGTTTGCAAATTGCTGCAAGCAGAAATCTACACACTCTGTTATAAACACCACACATCATTTTTCTCCCTCCCAAGGACCAGGTGAATCTTGATTATCTATTCATGAGTAAATAGAACCTGAAGCGAAATCCTGTAACTGAATTTCAGCCAGAGAATTTTTCTTCTTATTAAACTATTTTCTTTCCTGTGCTAAAAAGTAAAATTATAAGAATTTCAATCTCCCTTTTTATTTGTGTCTTTATTGATGAAATGGCTGAACTGGAAAATAGCAAGAGAATCTAAAAGAAGGAAGAGGCAAGAGAAGCAGGCAGGGCACTGAGCAGGGCAGAAAGGGTGGGTGAGCAGATTGCAGCCTATATGCCTTTCTTAAGAGTATTCAGTCTGCTGCAGTCCTGACCATCACATGAAACACACTGAGCCATGTCTGCTGTATCAGTTCTGGTGTGTGTCTTCTCAAAGTAAAGTACACCAAAACCAGACCAAATCAAAAGAAAAAAACCCAACAAAACAAAACCCAAACCAATAAACAACCCCTCCCCAAAATACCCCCAAACCCCAAATCAATAAACAAAAAACTGTCTTTATTGCCAGGAATTTCTATTTTGCACATTTTTCTATCTCAAATCAAAAGGCAAGGTATTTCCTCCTATGTTTCTTATATGGGTAACTGACTACAATATAACTTTCAAACCTCTGCCATCAAATTTTTTTTGCCAGTCCTGGGCTTGGGCTCAGGGCCTGAGCACTGTCCTTGGACTTTCTCAAGGACAGAGCTCTACCACTTGAGCCTCAGCACCACTTCCGGCTTTTTTCTATGTATGTGGTACCGAGGAATCGAACCCGGGTCTTCATGCATGCCAGGCAAGCACTTTACCTACTAGGCCAAACTCCCGGCCCCCAAATTTTTAACTCTAAATAAAACTGGGCGGGTCACAGACTTCCATGTTTAGAACTTTACCAGGCAAGGGAAAAAAAGACCTGATTCAAACAAAACACAAACCAACCTAAGACAGAACAGCTACGAGTACTAACTTAGCAGGAATATTGAAAGCTTGATTTGTGTGTGGCTCACAGATTTACAAGTTTTTCCCAGGTGTTGTCATTGCAAACCCAAGGTACAGAATTGCCAGGAGACATGTGAGTGGCTCATTCTGCTGTGACATCGTACCTATCCGACATCACAGGATCAAAGTACTTGAAATTTCAAGCCATTTTGTTTTAGCCATTTCAGTGAGGTACACAGGCAATTATCAATGAGAACTTTTTAAAGTCAATTTATTATAGTAATGTGTCCTACCAAATTATAATCACATACACAAAACCTGTTCTAAGTGCTTACTGGACCGCAAGTCCTCGCCATAGTTAGCAGGATTTAATGACAGCAATGAAAAGAATAGCTAACATCTTAGTTTCAAGATGCCACACACTCAGTTAAATTATTTAATACTCATTTTGCCTTTCCACTAACTTTATAGTTTCATTGTCACCCCAATTTTGCAACTAAAGTCTCTGAGGCACAGAGAGATTAAGTACCATAAATGTTCCAAATGAAATGGCAACACTAAGACTCAAAATCATGCAACAGTCTCGTTTCAGTTTAGAATTTCCAGCCTTTACAATAATTGTTTGGTAGCTGTGAACCATCTAGGCAGTTTGCTACCAAAACCTATCAAAGCCTGCTTTGCAGGGTCCTGGGTCTTATGTACTACTATCTGGCCATTCAGGAACCAGGGACCTGAAAAGAACAGTGCTGTTTTGCCTAGAGCGAAGAACAAATAAGGATCTTGGTGAGAGGATATTAAAAGAGGTCCTTCTACCAAAGAAGCATCAGTTCTCGGTATTACAGATACAAAGCAGTGGCAGATATTAATGCACTTGATTAAGAGTGCCAGAAACAAAGAGAGGCAAAACAGCTTGCTTACTAGGGGTTAGTCTGGGCCTTCACGGTAGAACCAGACCCATGACTGAATACCAGGACACAAAACTGATGGAAAAAGAACTACCTTACCATCTAGAGCATGAAAGCAAAGTGTCCTGAGTGTAGTCTTGCCTAGGCATCCTAGCCTCTGGGCTTTGAATTCTTTTTATTTTGACACCTGCAGTTTTTCTTGTTCTTGGCACTGAGTGCATGTTGTATGTGTGCAATTACATTCAACTCAACATGGGTATCACAGGAATGCCCACTGCCAACATCATGAGTGCCTTGGCCCTAGCTGAAAGTGCCTTAAACTGATTAAGTTACACCTGGCTAAAGATCTCTTGAAACATTTAATTGTGCAAAACGTAGTCCAGGCAAAAGCTGACTGCTTCCTGTTGCATCCCTTTTGTTGCTCATTCCCATGGGAGTTGGCATCGTGAACAGGCTGGGGACTGGCACAGATAAGAAACTGTGGATGCTAAGAATATCACAACTCTTTAATATGTTCAAAACACCTACGTTGTTGCCCAACTTTTGTTTACTCAATTCTCATTACAAAGTAGAAAAGCAATGTTAAGAACCTGTATTATTTCTTCCAATTATCCGCACTCTGATCATCTTAGATTTTAATTACATTTAACTACATTTCTTCCATCTTACTCTTATACCACACTCATGATTTTCACACATATATATCATAACCAACACCTTTCGCACCTCTGTTAGCCAATAATTGTTTGCTTTTAGAGATGATGATTATTGTTTCATTGGGATGGGCTGAAGCACCAATATAGTTTGGTTCTATCTGCCAATAATAAAATACCTCTGTGGCTTCCAAGGACAGTGCATTGTCAATTAAATAAAGGTGGTATGTCCTTCTGATCAAAACAATGTCTCTGACAATACACTACAGGCTAATTTTAGGCTGATTCCAATGCTGATTATTTCTGCTTCTATTCTCTAGTGAACACTAAGAAGGTGTGGCTATGGACAGTCACAAAAACAGTAAGCTCAATAATAAAAAGGGATGTAAAAAACATTGCAAAAGTGTTTCGGCATATATGTGAGTGTGTGAGTGTGTGAGTGTGTGTGTGTGTGTATGTGTGTATGCGTGTGTGTGTGTGTGTGTGTGCGTGCATATGCCTAGCTCTGTGGCCAAAATAGATTACAATGCATCTCACTTGACAATGTGCAAAGAGCTGGGCTTTCTGTAGAAGATGGGGGCATTTATGTTTAGTGGTCCTCATTCCAGTAGTCTAAGTGTACCATCCCACATTTTCTCTTTGAACCCTAGTGTAAATAAAATAGAAGGCTGAATATTAATAGGAGAGACATTTAAATGGCTTGTAAACAGAAATAAGCTTGGGAATCATTGGGGAAATGCATTCATTGAAGTTTTGCAGAATTAGGGGCACATGACTAGGAAGGGCAAAAGACTGCAATGTTAAGAAAACTGTTGTGGTCATAAAGCCACTTTAACTCATCTCTCATCACCCTCATCACTGGGAAGTACTGTTATAGTTTTGTGGCAGTTATTATGTCAGTGTGATAAGGTCTCTGATCAGATCTCCAAAATCAATCTGTAGAAAGGATGAAAGTGAAGAAGGAAGGTATGAGAGTTTGAATAAGGTGTTCTAAGAGAAGAAAGTCGTGAAAAAGACAAATGTCAATTACTTTACATAGTCTAACCTTATGACCTCCCTAAATCAGCTACTGCTACCTTTCTAATGCCAATCTAGTCAGTGTTGTTTGTACACAGAAAGTACGAGGAGCCAGAGAATCAACATTCCTACACACTCAATCCTTTCCAGAAGCAAGAGGGATGGTAAAGAAAGTTGTATCAGACACATGCAGAAAGCTACATTTTCAAGAACAGAGACTAAAGGAACAAAATAAATAATTTGAGAATAAGGGTCTAAGAAAAATTGCAGAGAACCTACTGATATAAAAAGCAAAGAGGTATGGATTTCCTTAGACACACTCTTAAGAACTTGAACTTAGTTGTATAAAGGGAGATGTTAAAAATTCTGTCACTATCATACAAGTTTGAAATAATGAAGGCTTATCTTCAAAAAAACTAATTTTGAGCCAGGAGCTGGTGGCTCATGCTTGTAATCTTGCCTTCTCAGCAGGCAGAGTTCAAAGCAAGACCAGGCAAGAAAGTCCATGAGATTCTTATCTCCAATTAAGCACCAAAATGCTGGAAGTAGAGCTACAGTTAAAGTGGCAGAGTGCTAGCCCTGAGCAAATGGCCTCAGGGACAATGCCTAGACCCTAGGTTCAAGCCCAGGACACGATAGACATATAAACACACACACCATTTTGGGGCAATAATCTCTGTGGATTATTAACCTTGCCTCTAATCTTGTATATTACAAAAGTATCTGGAGGTTTACCCATGGTTCCAGGTTCTCAGAGGACTGACTGCAGGAGACCAGGAAGTGGGCGTGGGGGGGGAGTTGTCTATCACAGATGCTTTCACTCCAAACCCTAGGTCAGAGACATCTGCCCTTGTGACCCTGAATATCTTCCCAAATCGCCTGTGGCCTATGGAATCTAGGGTCAGCTTTTCATAATGGTAAGTACTATTAATCATCAGAGTTCTAAATAAGCAAAGTTAAGCTTTGGAGCATCAAACTTAACTTGGTGCTTCAAACAGATGCCTTCATCTTCTGCTTACCAAAAGACTTGTTACGAACACCGAGTTTCCAATCTGGCAGAGTTCTGAATAGGAATTACTGCCATGGTACACTGCAAAATTATTACCCCATTTTCCCTTTCACAAAGCTGAAAAAAAGTACGAATTATCTTTTTTTTTTTCTGTCAAAACATATGGCTCTAACTACTTTCAACTGAAAACAAAGGCATGAAATAATTACCAAATGTATGACTCTGTGGCACAGATTGAAATGAAAAGAAAAAGTATGTAAATTGTCAACATCTATGTCCAATCAGCTGCCTGTCTATTAGCTGCTTATTCTAATTGCCTATCCCTCCTCCACATTCAAGGTATATTTTAAAAATAAAATTAGTCAGTAATATTACCCTGATTTAACTTGGAGAAGAGCCTTGAGCTAGCACAATGACAAGTGCTTTAGTATATTAACTACAAAGAGTCAAAACATGAAAATTTTTACTGCAGTAAGTTGAGAGATTTAAGCTATATAATAAGCAAAGAGAAATATATATTGAAGTGGGTAGTATTTTGTGAAAACAGGAAATGTAGGGACAGTTATCCTACAGGAAGAGGGCTATTCAACAACATTCTCAAAAGAGGCAAGAGATCAATTAAGGACTGTAATATTCTAGAAATGAGACTATACTGTTGAAAAAAACGTGATTGACCATAATCAGCTCATATCCTTAGGCACATTTAAAGTATAACTGATTAGGCTTTCTTTAATATTTAAATGCCTGGCATCTTTTTCATCTTTTTTTTTTTAAATTTAGAGATACACAGTTAAGATCTACAACAAGTGAGTTTTCTGGAGCCAGGAAGGCATAAATCAGTGTAAACAATTGTAATTTCTTTCATAATGATATTATAGTAAAACCGCCTCTTTGATCTCTCTCCAAGAAAAGTAACCTTTTAATATTCAAAGTATAGAAATGTAAATTCCAGATGGTTATTTCATATTAGGATAAGAGAAATCTTAAAATTCTCAATGCTCAAGACATGAATGAGATAATATTTTCACAAGCACAGGAACACAGGCTCAGACCTGCTTTCTTGTCTTTAAAAAAAATGTATCCGGTGACAGTGTGGGACAAATATACACAAGAGTTAAAACAAGGAAGGATTGTTTCCTTTTTCTTCTCCCCATGGAGAAATACCCATAAAAACAGATAGCTCTTTGTTTACGTAAGTCGAAAATATCAGATCCCACTGTTAGTCAATAAACAGCTAGTAGATAGATATAAAAATTGAACAGGTACCAGTAAAACTGGAAAAATTTTTATGTGTACATTATCTATGTGCTTGGCATTAATAGTAAAGGTTTATGAAATGTATGACCAGTGCATAGAGAAAAGAACAGATTGATGGATAGAAAGTTTCCTTTTGGGATGAATGAAAATATTTTGGAATCAAGATAGACGTGTTTGATGGGTGCTCATAATTGTGTGACTATACAAAAAAATGCTCTGAATTGTTCACTTCAGGATTGTTACTTTTTAGTCTATTTACATTCAACGGCAACTAGAAAACCAAAGCAGCACTTATTAGCAAGCCTAGAACTTAATATCCTGTTCATAGAAATATTCGTGAGGAACCATCTACAGAGAGATTATATTCTAGCAGTCAGCAGGGAGGACAGATGATAGGCCACAGGCTTAGTCTTTAGATGCAAAATGGACAATTTATAATGTAGCTATTATTTGAAGTAGAAGCTGCCATTCCACTTAAATGAAAAACTGCTCTCAATCAATGGTCATCCTATCAAGTAAATGAACGTGGATTGTTTATTTGTTTGTTTTTTTCCTTTGACAGGAGTTATGGACCAATGAAGAACTCTGAACACTCATGGATACTACAAAGTAAGAGACTTTTGTTTCTCCATCACCAATGAACTGACCACAGTTTAGTCTCTATCTCTCTCAGTCTTACAATATTTACTGGAAAGATATAGACTCTTAATATATGCCAGTACCAGAAGATAAATGACTAAGAAAATACACATTAGGGCATCTTCTATTAACAGATTGTCTAGAACCACAATGAGGGTAAAAATTATTCTAGATTGTGATGAATGTTAGCTCTTCTAAATAATAAAAAATTACTGATATGTTCATAATCTTTTTCTCTCTTTCCTTCGAAAAGTCCAAACAGGAATGTATAGTAGTAGTATACTGTTAAGAGGAATGTGGACAGCAACCTTCAAGAAAGATTAAGGCTTCATAGAATATATTTCATCTTCTAAACATTCCCAGCACTTTTCTTCTTATGAATTTATAGTTCTTATCTTCCTTAGTGTAATATGGGCTATGTTAGAGGCAGAGAGTATGAATTAAAGTGTATCCATTGCAATAGTTTGCACATGGTAGGCAGTGAATAAAATATTAAATAAAGGAAACAACTAAAGTAAAAGAGAACTATTTCTTCATTCACTTAAGAGTTTCTGTGGCAGATTCCTAGCCTTTGAGAAGTATCATGCCTGTAAATTCATCAACTTAAAACACAGAAGCCACAAGCAAATTAAGACCATGTATCACCTTTGGTCATGTACTGCTGTTTTCTTGTGACTAAAGCTATTTAGTAACCTGCTTAGTAAATAGTCCTAGCTAGTCAGGAAGCTGAGACCAGAGGATAGCAGTTCAAAGTCAGCCCATGTTAGGAATGTCTATGAAATAAGACTCATGTCTAATTAAACACACACATACACACATACATACATACACATGCACACATCTGAGCTGTGGCTTACATGGAGGGCATCAATTTGTAGTGAAAGAGACAAGGCGCAGTGTCCAGGCCCTGAGTTCAAACTCTAGTATAGCACCAAAAAACAAAACAAAACAAAACAAATTAAAGAAACAACAACAAAAACCCCAATCTTATCCTGTAAAGTCTTTAGTCACCATCAGAGTGAAAAACTTGGGAAAGATATATTAAAAAGTGCCCTCCACCCCTAACAACTTAAATTAACTTCTCTCTAAAGAAAAAAGATGCAATCTATGGCCTCTTTGTAACTTGAAACCAATAATCTCAGGTGATATGACAGTAGAGTCCAAAGAACAGAAGATAAAAGATTTCATTCAAAAGCATGCCAGTGATTTAACATCAGTGGAAGAGACCTGTGGCTCTGGCATTTTTGTTGTTCCCAACTTCCCTGTGTTCTGTTACTGTTCTTAAAGGCAGATGCTGAGGAACATGATATCAAGAAGAGGACCAGAATGCTCGAAGCACTGTGTGATTGCCCTGGGATTTAGAATCCCTACCATTAGCACTCTGGATAACCATGTGGGAGAGAAAGCAAGAGCTTTGTCTATCTATACTCCAGCTCAGGACTCACAGGAGAACAGAGGCTCTCAGGCCATAAAAAGACATTGTACGACTATCTTCATGCTGATTTCACCTGCAGTGGGATTTTGGCTTAACCAACAATACTGAATTAGGGGCTAAGTTCTCAATAATGATGTCTTTTCTTCTAACACATGTCAGTTACACCAAAAAGAGCCTTATCGGTATGACTGTTCATTCTTAATGAGAGATGATCAGGGGCAGTTTCTAAAACAGTATAATGAGAACAGCACCAACTAGGTAAAAAAAATGCAAAGATTTTAATTTCCTTGAAATGTGATGCTATTTTTGAGCTTCTAATTGAGAAAAATTTGAACTGCTAGCAATTAAGTGTGGAAGAGTGTACGAAAGGTGGCTCCTATTTAGGCACATGGTAAACTGATTTGCCATTGAACTGGGAGGCTAATATTAGGAATGGATGAGCCAAAGCCATGCTTTGTGTTTGTTCAATGTCTCATACTATTTTTCAAATGTCATGGGCTCAGCAAAACCCAAAACACATTTTCCCAGCACTTCTCTGTTTTCAACCCATATGTATTTCAAGAGAAGTTTAATTCATATGTTTCTGATTTATTTACATGCAAGTCATCAGAATGTTGTTTTGTATGAGCTATTTGATGTCCTAGAAGCCTGTTGAGCCTTCTCTTTGAGGTTTTTTTTTTTTCCCCTCCTTAGGTCCAGGAAACCATGATTTGCAAATAGTGCAGGAAAAAAAAAGCAGGGGAAGCTCATCAGAATCCTTAAGAGTTCATATTTTGTTCAAAAGTTAGATTGCATAAAATCTGAGTATAATTCTAACAAGAGCTGATTTTATATTTTCCTGATCCTAATTGACCCGGCCTTTCTGGAAGCTAGCAATCTCTTCCGTGTGGACTTCAAATGTGTATCTGCAATATACATGGATAATAAACAAGGATTCTAAAGAGAGGGGATGAGCTCTTCAGAGATGAAGTGAATGTGTTCTGTAACATGGTGTCTGGGGAAGGCTCTGGACCTCCAGAAAGAGTGAAGAAGGAAGTTAGTGTGTCTCCCAAAGAGTCGTGAAAACAATCTTCCCTCCCTCCCTCCTTCACTTTCTCCTTTTCTCTCTTCCTCCCTCCCTTCCTTCCTTTGGCAGTATTTGAATTTGAACTCAGGGCATTACTCTTGTGAGGCAGACACTCTTAACACTTGAGTCATGACTTCAGCTCTTCCTAAGTTTACAAAAGGAAATTTCTGACTCAAGTATGGTCCCATGGTTGCTTACACACATTAAAAAAAAATCATAAAGTTTCTAAATACTTTCCATTTGTTGACAACTGTAAACTGAAAGCAACAGTAAACAACCACAACACACAAGTGATTTTCACTGTATAACTTCAATGACAGTTTAAGGGTCCCTATATTTAGCTTTTTCCACAGAAAGTATGAAGGAACTATACACAAAACAACAACTGAAAACTTTTCACCTTGTAGCTACGTTGATGTCCTCATAAATGCCATCATTCTAAAGACACAACAGAATTACAGTTTTAAAAACCAAACCAGAATTTAAGAGTAGTGGGCAGACAATCTGCCATGTCAAGCCCATGGTAAGTTTTCTAAATTACAGTCAGAAAACCAAATTAATATTGAGCAGAAAGCACATAGGTAGTATCTGTAGGTGGTATCCAGCGCTATCTGTAGTAGCTGTCTCTGGAGTACATTGGTACAAATACAGGTTCACATTTTCCATCAGAATGAGTGGCAGCTGGGTGGGTAGCAGCAGAAAAATGCTGGTTAATATAATCCAGCACTAATAGATTTTGACCTAGATCACTTTTCAAGGTTGAGCTATCTTCTCTTCCATAAAACTCTTTTCCATGTTTCCCATTTCAAAACCAGAATGATGTTAGGGCTGAGAAGATTTACAAAGTCTTCTCTGATCAAGCAACATAGCTGCTCTCCTCCAATGTAGCTGTTAAGTGACTCGACATGTTCCAAGATGGGCTACGAGCCCATAGGAAGTCTTCCTTCAGCAATGAGCTACTGAAACAATATGATACATTTCAAGAAAGTGCTATGTTAAAAGGGAGGGGGGGGGAGACCATCCATTGGGCTTCTTCAACCCAGCATTTCCCAAAAGCAGCTCCTAGTGTTATGTGCAACGAAGAAAAAACATTAAGTATTTAAATGTGTGTTTGTGTTAAATCTCAGTCAGATGACCTAAATAATGACCATTAAAAATCTACTAAAAGAGTTAATTATTCCAAGTTCAAACATGTCCTAAAGGAATCTTGTAGGAAGAATATGAAATGTCAAAATAACTTTACCATTTTCAAACTATTTTTAGAAATCCTACAATCATTTAGCCAACCACCAAAAACTCAGATTTAGGGGCCAAGAAAAGAAGTAACTTTAAATCATTATCTATAAACAGTAACTGCTGGGTTTTTCTACAGACTATTAGACTGTACAGAGATAGAGCTTACAAGTTAAGGTTTTGATTTTTATTACATTTTGATAAGGATCAGCTCTAATATGGAACAGAGTATGAAAAAGAAAAGTGTCCACTACTTTGATGAGGTTTCAAAATAACTGCCGTGAAGAACTTTTTCCATCACATTAAAAAAAAGAAAACTTGTGTGTGTGTTGATTTTTTTTAGAAGCATCCTGGCTTGCTGGTTTTCAATTTTAAAAGGAAGGTATTACCAGCAATTATAAACTCACAAGATAATCACTGTACCTTTTGAAACCATGTTAGCTTTTTATTTCTATTATTATTGTTGTTGTTATTATTATTGTGCTGATATTGGGGCTTAAAAATAGGGCCTGAGCACTACAACTTCTTAGCTTCTGTGCTCAAGGCTAGTCCCCTACCACTTGAGCCAAAGCTCCACTTCCGACTTTTTGGTGGTTAAATGGGAAAGAGGAACCTCATCAAGCTGCCTGCTGGTCTGGCCCTTAAGTATGATCCTTTATCTCAGCATCTTGAGCAGCTAAGATTACAACACACACATACATATATATGTACATAAACACAAACATATACCCACACATATTACAATATATATACTAGGCACAATAGCTTAATTATATTATTTTGAAAGTAAAGCTGCAGTGAAGAACATTACAACATAATGGGCAGAATATCTAGGACACAGGACCAGAGATGAGAATTTGAAAGCACTACTGACAAACAGTAACTGGCAACCAAAAAAAAAAAAAAAAAAAAAAGATCAAGCGGAGCATGAAATATATCTCAAATGTTCTTCTTTCCTCCATGTCTGCTTTTCACTCCCCCAGTCCTAGACCCTCTGCTGGCATACCACAGATGCAGTCCCTGCTAAGCCATAGAGATAAGGAGCCTCTTCCTGGGAACCCCCTATGGTGGAAAACAGAGTAGGAGAGAAGCCACTGTGTATGGGAGATGGGCCTCTACCACCTCTCTTCTGCAGGGAAATGCTCATAGAGACATACTTGGCTCTTTATTTTTCCAGCTTCTGGACTGAGATGTGTAAAAAGGCAATACCCCCAATGAATTCCTATTACCGAAGTCTCTTGGCTCCATGCTGCACATGTACGAAACAGCTCCAGGAAGTGTATTTTTAAATGACACACACACTCACACCTATTACCTCCCCGCCTCCCTTGCAACTCACTCACTTTTTAATCTACTTGTTGCTATGATTTTTCAGCATCATTTCAATGTTTAGCAACCTGAACTAATAGCTAATTAAAAGAATGTCTTGAGCTTCTGAGGTGAGAACCCCCCGCCCGCCCCCCCCCCCCCCAGTCTCAAGGATTTTTTACTTCAGTGTATATCAAGATGGACTGACCTGCCCTGGGATCTCAAAGGCAAGGAAGGCAAGAGGATTTTTTTTTAAAATTGAATCCTTAATGTGGGCCACATGTCTGTAGTGGTGACTGGCACATCCAGAGGAGGCAAGGGCATGGGATGTAAATGGTCTGGAGGTGAGGAGGGGAGTGGAGGGGGGATGGGAGGGGAGCAGAGAGGAGGGGCAGGATGATGATGAAAAGACCAGTTCCACAAGTGAAGCACATTAGCAACCCAGAGTGGAAAGGGCCGGAAGGAAAACCCACCCACTTCACCCTGTGCTCGTTCTATCAACCTGCAATTGCTGTGATCAAAACCATATGTCGGTTCTTCCAGATCTTTCTCACAGGACAAACATGCAAAAAGGCCTCAGGCCTGGCGTTGCCATCAAATGGTAATTGATACCATATGAGCCACAAAATAGAAACGCACATGCAAACAGCATCCCCACCTTCCCTCTCCCCCCCACCCCCCGCCCCTCGCCCCTTGAGAGGGATGAAATTGCAGGTCTTGCTGGGCTGCTAAGTGCATGGTGCATCGTGAAAAACAAGTGTACATGGCTCGAGCAACCACCTGTAAATCAGAGAAAGGAGGGTCTGCTGGCCAAGAGACCGGCCATGCAAAGGTGAAAGGTCACTCTGGGTTAATATCAGGTCATCCATCACAAGGGGAAAATGAACACAGGTGTGAAGCAGATCAGGAGCAGGGAATGGCACCCCCTCCCCTTCCTGGTACATCCGGCCAGAGAAAGCTCATTCCTGCTCAGTCACATCTGTCTTTCTCTCCCCCTGCCAGTGAGATAGTGGGAAAGTGGAAACCACTCCCCAATTACAAGGCAATTAGAAGAAAAGTGACCCTGATCCTATATCTGCTCTCAAGTCTGAGGCTCTTTTTGAATCCCATTGTTCTCATAAGGGAAGAAGGGAAAACAATATCAAGCAAACCAACTGAGCTAGAGGTCCTGGCAGTGGGCTGGCTGCATGTAATACAGTAGGTAAAATCCATCTCTTATTTCCACCCGCACTGACAGAGCTTCAAGTAGCAACGCTTGTGCCTCTGCATGTATATATTTTCCTATTAACTCGATCGGGCAGAAATTTGCAGAGATTTGTTTGGATTTGGAAGTCACAACAGAATGTCAGTTTTACAAACCAAGGCTCGTTCTGTGGTGAAATGTACAGCTCTGGACCAAACCATTCACCACACACAACTATTTGTTCCAATTCCTCTCGCAGCCACTTCTGAATAAACAATGAACTGACTCTAGACACATGCAATGGAGTCTAAGTTTTCTTCCTTCTGCCTATCCCATTATATGCAATATTTTCGTCTTATAGATCTTATGAAGTTTAAATATTTTCCAGATGGGACGAGGCAGCACAGAACCCTATAAACACTTGATCGTATAAAAGGGCCAACTCAATACTCAAAACAGAAGGGGATGACGATCACATTGTTCTTTCGCCAGCGGGAACCGAGGAAGTTAACCACACTGGCAACTCCAGGAAAGAGGGACACAGATCCTCTCTTTTTCTTACCCCACTTCTAAAGGGCTGGATGATTCCTTTTCATTTAGGTCAGATCTATTTATATCATCTCTAAGCAAGCCAGATTCCCCCAAAAGATGATTTAAGCTCAATTTACAATTCAGTGCATCTCAGTGGTAAGAAAGAAACCATGGATGTAACTTAGAAGATTAATCCCATTGTCCCACAGAGGGAAAATGAGTAAGATCTATTAATTCCATACCTATTCCCTGACTCCCAGCAACCCTGCCTTTCACAATGTAGGGTGAGGAAGTCCTGGGAAAAGACTCCACAGCCTAGAGGTAATGCAGGAACACTGATAATGACAGCCCCACGCCAGGAGGGAAGGAAGTGAACAAATGAACAGAGTAGCGTGACAAGAGCAGCAGATGAAAACAAAAGTTCCAGTGGGTGAATGGCAGGGGAGAGGAAATATGGCAAAGCAGATGACCACATAGGAGTCAAAGCAGGACAGTGCAGCTCAGGAGGCATCAAGCCAGGCAGGCTGGGAACAGACCACTTTGGGGAGACTCTGACCTTACCTCTGCACTCCCTTCGTGGTCCAGGCAACATAACCCTGGATCTGAGCATCTGCATTGTTTAAATTTCATCCTGTGGTGTTGTTTGCTGATTGGTCAGACATAGCTGACAGCATCAGAATTGCAATCTGACAGACAAGAAGCAAGTAGGACCACAGCCCAGAATTCATAATGGGAGGCAGAGAGGCAACCTCATGCTGGATATATGCAACTCAGACCCACAGATGTTTGCTGCTAGGCCTGCGGCTGGCCTGGTGGTGGGAGGGCCTAATGAGGCTGGGAGGAGAACATGAGGAACAGGAGGTGGGACAAGCCCAGACATCAGAATGACCAAGTGCCAGGCCTCTCCCTGACTTGGGCTACATCTGGACTATATTTAGTAGCTTCTCTCTTGCCACTCCCTGTCCGGTACCTCCCGGGGTGAAAGCATCTCCCCAAACTCCTTTTTACAGAGTCAAAGTGCTGCAGTTTCTAGTTTGGGAAATCACACAGTTGTCCCTTCAGGTATTCATTGTTCAAATGCGTTTACATATTTTCCTAAGACTATAGAAACTATCAAAGAGACTCTAGTTGGCAAAAGCATTCTTTTTCCATTTTTACCATGGAAAGCAGTATTCTCACCTCAAATGAAGGATCAATTCTGGTCTACGGGAATAGTTGCTTTCATGTTCCCACTACCAGATCCATGACTGCACAACTCTGGGGAAAAACAATTAGTAGGATTCAAAGCAAACCTCCCCAAGGTTCAGCCAAGGACATTATGTGCCCATTTTTTTTCTTCCCCAACATTCCTTGTTTGCAGAATTTGGGGGAAGGTATCATGGATTTAATAATCATAGAAGAAATGATATAAGGTGAAATGAGGGTAATAGAGCAATTAAAAGAGAAAGAGATGGAGAAAAGTACCAGGAAATTAAGGATAAAAAAGGCCCGAGAGACCAGGTTATTAAAACAAATATGTTAAATGGGAAGATAAAAACGAGTAAGATGCTTTGGCTAAAGAAAAGGTTAATACAACATGGAAAAAAATTGAGATTTAATAAAAATTAATCCTTGTAAAACATCACCAGTCATCTAACTTCAATTTGGATAACTGAAATGGCAGGAGAGGATAAAATTAAACCATCTGTTTAAATTTAAAACAAAACAAAACTCTACCATGATCTTCCTCTCCCCTCCCCCTGCCAAGGGAACAAACATCTCATTTTTCATTCACTACATATACACAGGTTACATAGTCCTTTTAAAAAAATAAAGCTAGATGGATACTCTGCTGACAGCTGAAGACAAGGTAAGAGTGCTGGCATAAAGAAAATATAAATGAAGAAGCAAACAAGTAGTCAGAGAAAGAACTGGATATCAAGCTAGAGGGTTTGGGTGGACAGAGGAAGTGGTGGGCAGAAAGAGAGTCTCAAGGAGAAAGAAGTACCCAGAAGGTCTCTCCTCATTCAAAGAAAAAGATATTGTGAAAGAAACACACAAGGCAAGCATAGAAATGACGGAGCAACAGAAAACAAGAGTACAGGGATGGGATGTGGAACAAGAGGCATACATACAATGTAATAGAGAGCAAGGAGAATTTGGAAAAACAGAAGCATGAAGATACTTTCTTAGGACTTACAGACTCTAAATGTTGCTGAAAGTATGCATTAACAGCCATTATAAAATGGGAACATGTAGGAAAATAATTTCATGCATTTCTAAACTTTCTAACTTAAAAAAAAAGATTTTATCACTGATAGGCTGGCTCTCTTTACAACTGCAGGAGACAACACATAGCCTATAAGGACTTAAACTGCCACACAGAATTCCTTAGAGAAATGGGTGTAGGCATTGCATTTGGTGTTTTTGTGGTCTCCTTCATTACCCACAATACTCAATGTACAACACTTCCCATAAAGGAATAATCATGTAATGTAATAAGCACACTGGTCAGGACCAAAGGAAATCTTATAGTCCTCATTCAAAATACCCTAGAATCTAGGAGACCCTGGAAGAACCAGTCGAGAAACTGTCATCTGAGAAGAGAGCATTCTTAGTGTTAGTCCTGAGGGACCGAGCAGTCTGGCTTTTAACTCAGGAGTGGATCCAGTTGGTTTCAGTGATAAACCAATAATTGCATATTTGGTGGAAAAGTCTAAAGCTCTGTCAAGCAGCAGAGGAAGCAGGGTGACAGCAATTTCAGGTGCTGGAACACAATAAAAACAATGAGGAAAGAAAATGTTTGCTTTTTCTGTCAACTGAGATGTCACTACCCATTAATAAATCTATCTGCTAAATCTACTCTTATTCATGTGGGACATCACCAATTTAAAGTAAAATAAATTATCTTTAATTAAATGGAATTGTCGTCTTCCTCCCGCTATCATCCCCAATTATTCTCCATAATCAGCCCTTTAGGGAGAAGGCAAGATAGAATGCTGAAAGGCACACTGACTATAAACAATTTCTCTCTCTGTCAAGAGATGAAAATTTTAATTTGTATCACAGTTTACAAGAGTGATATTTGGAAATAAGACAAAGTACGAAAGTCTTGTCGTTTACAGGAGAGGAAAACGGTATATGGCTACCTCCAAAATTCCTTTTCCTTGAAGATATTCAGTTCAGAAAGAGACATTTAGGGACCAAACAAATCATCTATTTCAGCCTAATCCATTACTTTTATTTCCAATATAAAAGTGCTGGGTTTAATAAATAAACACTTCAAAGTACATGGCACTAACTAAATGCCATCTATGGTATTTTTAGGTTGTTAAGCTCTAAAAACCTGGAATAACCGAACAGTATAAATTCATGTATAGAAAGGAACAACATGTATATCTTAAATATTGACAAGACACTGGATAAAAGGAAGAGACTGATCTAAATGCAGATACCTCTTGTCCAATTCCTCACCTGCCTAACTCCTTATTTACTTTGTTATTGCACCAAAATTTTGCAAAAGCACTATTCTTTAACCAAGTTAATGTGCACGCAGAATATACCATTTTAGGGCCTTATATTCATGTAAGAAAGCCCTGCAAAATAAATGATAAGATCAACAAGTAAATTAAATTGGGTCTCACTCCCATCCCAGAGACAGAGGGGACAAAATACTATTCCCAGAAGCAACAAAGATTTGGCTCAGGGCTAGTAGGGGACAATTTCTGTGAGTGGCAGCCCGCCCCTTACAGGTTGGTTTGTGTTTGTTCACTTTTTGTTATAACTATGGACTCCTTTTAGCCATGAAGTAACAGAAATCAGGAGATTGATGATTAATTATGTATAGATAAAATTATCTTCTGTGTAACATAAATGGGGAGGGAAACTGACTATTTTCTGAATACTTAGTGTTACTTTTTAAAAAAATGTATTTTTTTCAGGGTGTAGTACTGTTTTCACTTAGCATGCCTTTGAATTGCCGCCTGCAGAAGTAAAAAAAGAAACCACAGCTATACAAGCCTGCTGACTTTCTTATAAAAGAACCAGTTTTAAACTTGTTTATACTACTGATTCCAAATGAATTCAAGATGGTGGCTAGTTAAAGAAAGAGAGCCCATGCCAGGGAGTTTGATCAAAGAACTTCAATTCAGCAATGTTCAGTTTTAATTGACCACTAATTAAGCTACATTAGTCCAAGAAAGGTCTGTATCACTTTGAGTAATAAAGAAAAGAATTAATTTAACCCTGTGTCAGTCAGCTTTAGTAAATTCATCTGAAAGCAACTTCTCAAACGACAGGCATGAAAGAGGTGTCTAGTGTTAAATGCCAAAAGTGGTCTACAGAATTCAGAGAAGACCAGGGATTCGGCTTTCAAGTTCACTTGTCACTTCGCTAGTGATGTCACCTTGCAGGTATAATTATCTTCATTACAGATACAAAGATGTCAGCTTTACTCCCTGGGTTGCAAAGGGTTGCTTTAAAATTGGATTCAAAACATGGCATCATACCAGCCAGTTTTAACTTTCCTGTATTCTCGACAAAAATAGAGTGGATTTGCAAAATCATGAGAATTTTCAAAGGCTTGGAACTCTCTTTCTGGGAAAAGTGAGCTAAGGAGGGGAGGGGGGAGAGACAACTGCAGTAACACCACCAAAAAAGCTCATTATAATTAGGAACAACAGCTATGACAACCATGGCGGCAGCATTCAAGGTCTAGGTGTTAAAGTAGTGAATTTCTGATAATCCAGTTGCAAATTTTTAATTTTCTCATACATTGCCTCAGCCAAATTTTTTTTATTTTGCTCACAATTCTCAAGAAAAAAATTCAGAAATGGGAAAAATATCACAGAGCAGAAATAAAAACCCACTTCAAAATTTAATATCAAAATACAAGGTCGAACAAGACACTGCTTTATATTTCATTGTTCATCACTGTTGAAGTCCTTCACATTAAGTCACTTAACATTCTATGATTTTGTGATATTCATGCCCCCAGAATAAAATTTTTAAGTTCTTAAAACAATCCTAAATGTCAATGGTATGCTGGCTTCCATTTTTATATTAATTAACGCCATTCTCCATGCCTGCCTGAATAGGGTTGATTCTTAGGGTACTGAATAAAGACAAGGGTCACACTGTCTCTGTGGCCTCGACACACATTTTATTTTGTTTTAATGACTTTTGGCAATCAACGACTCTATTTTCTACAATAGTATTTAATGAATAACCTTTTTTCCTTAAAACAACAAAAAAAAACCCATCATTCTGCCAGTACTCATTAAAACACACTTGTTTGTGAAATGCAATAGCTAGCTATATGAAACCAAAATATTAATGCAAATTGGCATTTCTAAGTTTAAAGTGGTATTTGCATAACAGGAACTAAACATGGTGCAAGCTGCAAGAGTGCACAAAACACAAATGCCTTTTTAACACCATAATTATTAAGTAGAGAAACCATGGCTTTTGTATACCATTAGAAGCCCAAAGAGAAAGCACCTGCCAGTATGTGGCACTGATGTCTCCTACAGATCCAAGGACCTGGTGTGCAACAGCAGGAGGAGGGCGCCGAAAGTTCCCCAATCAGATTATCTATTCAGTGAGTAGGTACAAGGCACAAACAACCCCAAGATTCCCTGGGCTCACTAATATCCTAAGGCTACACTATCTAGAGCCTCTTACAGTTATCAATGAATAATTAATACCATTTTCAGTGCCCAGGTGAATATGGAAGTGCTCTTTGGTACCCAGTAATTAACCAGGCAACATACTTGGGGCTGCGAGGACTGACAGGATACTATAGGTATAGTATTTATAGGTATATAAATATAGTATAGGTATATATATATATAGTATTATATATAGGTATAGTATTTGTATTTAAATAATCTACGAACCAGGTCCTACTACTTCCTTTGAGAACTAGTTCCTAAGAGAACTCTTAAGAAACATAGTACTAAAAGTACTAAAAGTACTCATTGCTTCATTAAACAAATACTTCTGGGCATGTATAATGTTCTACCACTCTGATGAGAAAATTTTTTTAAAAAAATGGTTAAGGCTGGGAGTTTGGCCTAGTGGTAGAGTACTTGCCTAGCATGCACAAAGACCCAGGTTCAATTCTTTGGTACCACATACATAGAAAAAAGCCAGAAGTGGTACTGAGGCTCAAGTGGTAGAGCTGTAGCCTTGAGAAAGTCCAAGGACAGTGCTCAGGCCCTGAGCTCAAGCCTAGGACTGGCAAAAATAATAAATAAATAGATAGATGGATGGATGGATGGATAAATAAATAAATAAATAAATAAAATATGGGGCTGGGAGTTTGGCCTAGTGGTAGAGTGCTTGCCTAGCATGCACAAAGATCCGGGTTCAATTCCTCGGTACCACATACAATGAAAAAAGCTGGAAGTAGTGCTGAGGCTCAAGTGGTAGAGTGGTAAGCCTTGAGAAAGTCCAAGGACAGTGCTCAGGCCCTGAGCCCAAGCCCAGGACTGGCAAAAAAAAAAAGTAAATAAAATAAATAAATAAATAAATAAAACAAAGGGTTAAACAAAGGATTAAATGGTCTTCTCTAAATGTTTACCAGCTTTGGTTGGGAAGATGTGACTAAATCAGTGGTAGTGGAAAGACAGATAGACCTTATTCATTTACTATGAAAAAATATGCCTTGGTTATGTGTGTAAATACATTCTATTTAACTATTACGAAAATGGTATTTTTTGGTAGAACAGCTAGCCTTCTACTCAAGGATCTTGTTTGTGTGTGGACTCATGACCACGTTTGATGGACGGTGTGTCATTCACTGGGAGTGTAGATCTTCCTTAGTTTTCTGTAAGAAGATCACTGCTACACAGAGATGCTTTAAGGCCCAGAGAATCTTCTCTTACAGAATTCCATTGGCTGGTGCTGAGGAAGGAGATTCAGGGTTTCAATTCTGCACAGACAGGCAAGGAGCTGTTTCCATGGAAAACTCTGACCAAATCACACTGCTCTCAATGTGAATTCAACAAGAGGCATGCTAACATACCAAGTCTGACTTCAGACAATAAAGGTAAGAAAAATGTGACAATATCCTATCGAAATATATGGCAAAAGCGACTCTAGTTCCTGAGTAGTATGATTCTGAAGAAGTTATTTAATCCCCAATTCCTTCCATTTCCCCAACCAGCACTTCCTCATACAGCCTTCCACACCCATGGGAAGGTTCTCTAGTTGTGCTGCTCAACACAGTGTACACTGACCCTGTGTGAATGCCAAGCACTTGAAATGTGACCAGTGCAAGCAGGAAGCGAGGCTTGAATTTCTTTTTTTTAATTTTTAAATCTTATCTACTTGTAATTAATTTACACCAATAGCAAATAGCCCCATGTGGCCACTTCATTGGACATAGTGGTCAGCCTGGAGCACCTATCTTACTGGAGTAAGGATTAAGTATCTGTTTTACTGGATTAAGCACTTATCTTACCTATCTTAAGGATTAAGTATGAATAAACACCCTAAGGAACCTGAAGCTTGCAAATGTATTTTATTGAATATTAATTTAAATTGCAATAAAAGACTTAAGCTCTATTCTGGTTTTAAACCACTTTGCTAATCATTAAAGAAAGGGTACTGTAAGATGAATTTTATGCCCTATAAATATACCTATGTAAATATACCTATGATTACTCTAAAATTCAATGGGTAAGTATGTTACTATTTTAGAATTATTCACAGGGTTATTCTGAATATGAGAAATACTGAGAGTCTAGCAAATGTAATCAATTAGTGATTGATCAAAATTGGAAACAAGGTTCCCTCAAAGAACCTCCCCTTAAGATAACCAGAGAAATGAAACTGCCATCAAAAATGGTCATCTTTATTACTGGCATGGAATATACAGAAAACGTCAGGTTTAATTTAAAAAAAAAGTTAAAAGTGCTTATTATGAGTTCAAACAACTCTGTGCAAACCAGTTTTAAAACAAAACAGAACAAAACGCTAAAATGAGAGAGGGTGCCAGGCATCTGAGTAACTTCTGGGCTACACGAAAGCAGACAGGAAATTAGGAGGAATGACACCCATAGTCTCAGGACACTTGGAGAAGAGAAGCATAATTTTACTAGCTTATGAACTAAGCAAGAAGCGAAGCACTCTGCACCCACAGCATACTACGGATCAGAGACTCCATCCCATTCCTGTGCAAAGCTGCTGTCTCTACTTGGATCAAACCTTGAAGAACCTTGTATAGCCTGGGGAGGAATCTGAAGAGTGGCACAAGCTACTGTCAGACTTGGCAACTCTCTCCAAAACTTGACATCCAAGAAGTGAGGTGTGCTTCTGGGCTCTAAAAGTTGGCAGGTGTGAGACTCTGCCACCAGATCCTGCAACCTTCCTCCACAGGGTGCTAGGAAGGCAACTGAGGTCTCCACATCACTTTCCAGATCACTGCCAGGAATTATTCAGAACTGATAGAAATCACAGCAGTGGCAGGAAGAGAGAGGTTCCCGGTTGGCAGTAGGGAGAGAAGCTGAATTATCTGGAAACTAACAGGAGAGGATTCGATGTTTTCTGTAACCTTTACTTGAAAGGAAACTATATATTTACACAATGTCCTTAATGATCCGCAATATCTAAATATAATTATTAATTCATATCTTGATGCTAATTTCTCTTTTCCTTTCAATGCCCTCTAGGAAATTCAAACACAACATACTTGTTTTAGGACGATTCAAAGAAAATCTGCAGCTATATTGATATACCTAACGGCATTTTAAAAGGTAAGATGCAAATATATATTTAACGAATGGAGAAGTATATTTTTATTGATTTAACATATCTAACAGCTGCCTTGAAGCCTTTCCAATTAGTCTGCAAATGGTGTTCTATTTTTACAACACTGCAAATAAAATATCATGTTTTCATGGTAAACAGTAGAGATACCTGGACAGTACTATGTGGGAAGGAAGGAAAAGGAGAGGAGGAGGAAAGGAAGGGAAAAGAAAGAAAGGAAAGGAAGGGTCCAAATGGCTGACAATGACAAGAATCAGTCATGAAAGGCCCAGATATAACTTGTCTCATGCCCCACACGTCTGACAGGCTGCCCTATACCTGACAGGAGGTTTAGTACCATTTCTGGGCCTCTAGAACCACATTCCAGGAGCAAGCTCCATTTTCAATCCCATCCCCACAGTTCTAGCTATCAAAATTGTTTCCAGATAATGCCATATGTCCCCTGGGGGCAAGAACCACTGTTCTATAGATATATGTTTGTAATCAGCATCTGTCAGCAACAAATATCTTCATTGACTTTCTTAAGTCGTCACATAAATAATTTTCATCTCTGGTACTATTTTCCTTCAGGTCAAGAAAATCGCCATTTATACCCATGATCACTTAGTCAGTGATATTTGACATGGTGATCTATAGAGGGTAAGAGTTGTGGCATGTGTCTCTGAAATGGGTAATCCAGGGTCATTCTGGAACTTTTATAATTATCTCTATAGTATTTATGATTATGTGATGGGAAACATGTTACCTGCAACCAATTTTTCTGACCTACATGCAATAATCAAAATGTATAAACGTTAATGAATGAACCAATTTGAGCAATAAATAATTGACATTATCCATTACTGTCCAGTTGTGTTATCTATCTAACTACCAACCAATCCATGCTTTTTCTCATCTTGTCTGTCACACATTCATCATCCTCAAACCTGTCATGATTTCAATTCTGATTGAGTTACACAGGTAAAAAGCATAGGACCAGCTAAAGAGTTTAATCTACATAGCTCCCTATTGGCAATGCATCTGTGAAGGCACTGTTATCCATAAATAATTCCACAGCAGGCCAGCTGTATGTTTTATACGCTAGACCATCTACTTCAAAATACAATGCTATTTCAGTATTCAATTTTCCTAGTTTTGCTAGATGGGGTGAACTTTTCAGCAGGATTCTAAAACTTACTGATCATAGAGGACAAAAAATCCAAGCATACTAAGCAAGCCCAAAAACTATGAAAAGAGTTAAATAAATTTGTGAACCTTAAAGATGCATGAAAGATTCCAACAAAGAAACGCTAAACGGCTTTGGCATACTTTGTTTCTCTTTTTTCATTTTTCCCTTATCATCTAAAAATGAAGGAGGATAAGAGCCATAAAACCCACATTTCCTCCAAAAGGAATGATTTAGTGTGATTTTTCATCGCATCTGAAGGGTATTGGTGGTTCTAGACTTTAGAAGGTAAGCTTTCATGATCATTCATGTAAGTCAATTTCCCCCCCCTTCAGGGCCAATTAATTAAACTAAATCCTAAAAGGTTTTACTAGCAAAACCGACACTGCAAAGTTAGACCAGGTGCTTCTGTTACTACATCAATCTTTTGAAAAGTACATGCTTTTAATGGATGGGTACCCATTTCAGCAGTTTTCCTTCATCCCCAGGAATCAGCCAAGACGTCTGCCTCATCCTGCAACCTCTGGGAAATAGGATTACTAGATTCACATCAACCTATCCAACTGTACAGTTACCTTATTTAAGTTCTTAATATGACACAGGTCTTTTTTCTCAGGTGCTAATAGAAAAATCAATTTTAAGTCACAACAGCTGTGATCATTTTAAATATCACAGCTGTCATGAGTTGAAAATAACCAATTTGAACATACACATTCCTGCTGCAAATGTAACAAAAATGAAAATACCATGGAATTTTTATCACTTACTCCCTCTAAAGCTGAATGTCTATAAAATAATACAGTAATAACCTATTTGCTTTAAAATAAAATCAGGTTCCCATTTCTTTGCTGACCAAGCCAACAGATGGCTAAAAAGAACAGAGAGGAATGTCATTTTAAAGACATACTCCTATGGCAGAACCATGTTTAATTATGAAAACAGTATTAACTCTGGAAAGACGAAGCTAAATAGTTGATAGCAAAATTGAGAGTTGAATTATGGAAGCATTTTGCTGTGAAGACAGGGGAGATTAAGTGGGATCACTGCTACACATCAGGAGTTGTTATTAAAGTTGGAGAATTTCAGTGGTTCCACAGATGAAGCCTAAACTCCCATGAATAATGGTCATTTGGACCTTTCAGGAAATACTGATATTTTATCCAAAGCTTGGACTAACCCCTGGTTGGGAAAATAAAAAGACTGGTTTTCTCTCTTCTCCCAAATCTAATGTCATTAGATTTCAAAAAATAAAACAGTTTTTAAGGAACCTTCAAAAAAAAATCAACAGAACGAAGCATTATGTATTCCACTGAGAGTACAAAAGTTTGGGGTGAATTTCATTGTGAACAATAAAAGCCCAAGGATTCTAACTAAGCTACAGGGAGGAACAGGGCTCAAATGTTTGAAAAGTGATATTCCATGACTGAGAAGAGATGGAGGAGAAGGAAATAAAAGGAAAGCACAGTTTCCAACCAAAGCTTGGGTAATGTTACCTAACTCACCTTGGAAAAAAACCTGGCAAGGTCTCCTAACCTAGTCTCAAAAGATAAACAGAAAAATAAACATCAAAAGGGTTCTCCTCCCAGATCGTCAATCCTCCCCCCTTATTCCTTCATGGAATAAGGATGAAAAGTTGGTGATGTCTGTAACCAAATAACTACGAAAAAGCTGACACCCTCCATACTGCTCAGAGAGGTTTTATGCATCAGGTACAGGGAAGCCTTTCCATCCCCTTTTATTTGCATATTAATTTCAAAGTAACATGAAAAACATTGTAGCTTTTAATCACATCAACACACAAGAAGGCACTACAAAGTGAAACCACACTTGTTAAACATTTGTCCCAACCCCCACATCACACAATGGAAGCCAAAGAAAAACCAAATCCACTCTCAGGCACCCAAACTGCTCAGAATCCTGAATTGTCATAGCAGGTGCAGAGATAATCAAGTGTGCTGGCCAATCAACTTTTTCCCCTCTCTGATTTGTCAGTTTAGCTTAATAATGCCACCAGGAATGTAAACATTTCTGCAATTTATATTTAAAAGTCAATAAAATAATGGGGTGCGGAATTTATCCTTTTTAATTTTTTAAGTAATACATTTGATTATTTTAATCACGTCAGTACTTAACTGGATGGGATTTAAATATGCATGTAACATCAATTTAATTTGTTTTATTCTTTAGAAAAGCTATGAATAATAGAGCATTATTCTTCCTAAAGTAGTAATAATTAATAATGATAATAGCTCTGTAGTAGTAACAGCAGTAGTAGTGGTAAAGAACAGAGTTCTATGGAAAAGGGACTCTAGAAAACTTGTAAATTTTGTCCCTTCTTGAGGTGGAATTCCATTGTCATCAACTGTCTTTTGCTGTGAGCATAAAAATGGCACCCAAAAGGCAACAAGCTGACAATGCAAAGCACACTCTCTAGACAGAGGGCAATAAAAATAAGGCATGTTTCCATACTGTGGCTAAACTTTACTGGGCTATACTAAAAGGACTGGGGTTGCTAAATGCATCAACTATCTTTTAAATAGTGTGAAAGTTGTGGGGTTTTTTTCCTTAAATTTTCCCCAACATAGCAATTCCCACTTGAACAGGGTCATTACTGGTGCAGTCATTCAGTACTCTATAATTCTCACCCTTGGGTTTGTGGAGGTAAAAAGGCCAAGTCAAAAGTTAGTCTCCAATGTTAACATCCCCTATTCATTTTCAGGTCAGCTACAATGGAAGCAGCTGGAATCCAACTTTCCTCTACTCAGTCCCACCAATTACCTCAACGCACCCTTCTCTCCAGATAAGTGTAATTTGGTCTCTAGGAAAGCACAAGTGAGGTCTTGGGAGGACACCGGCCAAATACTGCAGGTTTTTCTTTTTTTCAACAGAGCCTAAAATTAGACCATCATCTATATGGTGCTCACCTCCAGCCTCTCAGGTGTTTTAACCTTATTGTTATCCCAACTGGGAGGATAAGGCACCACTGAGTTTAAACTAGTATTCAGTCCCAACCAAAAGAGTAGACTGTGGAGTCTCTTTTAAGTCACTTTTAAATAAAATGAATAATTGCATTAAGAAATGTGGAAGACAAATTTGAACAAGGAATCAAGGCAAGAAAGATTTTAAGGCAAAAATTACCAGAAATGAGAACCAAAAAGAAGCAGACGATGGTATTGTGATATAAATACACCTGTAAATAAAAAGTTCCAATACAGAAATTATAAACCAGGGGTATTAGACATTGCAAAAATGAAAATCTACTGTCCAGTTTACATGGATTAGTGCATAATTCTCAAACTATTCTCCATCTCCAAATGGTAAATGCAACCTTAAGAATTAAGAACTGTTCTATCCGTGCGCATGTGCAAACTTACATTGTGCGTGAATGCGTGCGTGTGCACACACACATACACAAAGCAAAAACCAAAAAAAAAAAAAAGGAACAAAACCCAAATAATAACAAGAACACTTGCTGTGCTTAAAAAAAAAACTGTAGGTGTATCTCTGTAGTCTACCTAAAATGTTAAGACAATGTACAAGATTTTTATAGATATCAAGATGATAAAAAGCCTGCAGGAGGGAAATTTTGTGAAAATTTCACATATAACTTTTGGCTAAATCATTTTTTTTCTGAAAGATACTTTTTCTAAAAGTATATTCAATTTTATTTCTATTGATTTGTTTTCTCTAATATACAGATAATTGTTTTTCTTCTTCCTTTTTGTTAAAGGATCTGTGTTGCTTTCCTAAACAAATTATAAAAATTTAGGAATAGAGTTCCATTTTTTAGTAATCAATGATTTTTTTTAATCACATCTAATTTCACCCGGTTACCATAAAGTTATGTTTAAGAATTAACAGCTAATCAATTTTTTATAAATCTAATCAGATACACGAGAACTTGGAAAGATTTAGGCTAAAATGACTTTTAAATTGTACTGACTGAACAAATGAGCTTTTCTGTAAGATACAATATTGGAAAGGGGAAAAAAATCAAATAATCTTTTCAATGTGTCCTGAAATTCCCATAGGTATAAGACATGCATCTAACTTTGCTATGCAAAGCGAATACATGTTTGCATTGCACTTTCTTAAGAGTTTTTTTTTTTAAAGTTAATCCCTTTGAACAACTTTTAAAATTATTACAACAATACCCCCCCCCAAAAAAAACCCTGGAACATCTTCACTGAATCAGAAATAAGGGTTTTGGCTTTATTCTTCCTGGATCTCTGGATGGCAGGTGGCTGACCACATACATACATGACCTGACATAAAAAAAATGATACCAGTGCTTGGCTCCTTCCCACCTCCAGTGACAGAAGTTTCAAACAGGTTTGGAAACATAACCCCCCCCAACACACACACACACCATTCATAATAATGAAATGACAGTGTCTATAATCAAACAATGATAAAGCTATTTTAAGTCACAAAGAAACCAGTTATCTATCCTCAATCTTCTTCAATTTTAGCAAGAACCCAAAGCAATATTTAAAAAAGGCAAACAATGTAATGCAAACCACATTTATAGTGGAACAGGAAACAAATGATTTTTCAACACAGTTTCCTGTAGATCAGTTGCGAAGGTATTTAGAAAGTGCACCAGTTATTCATTCCTTTTCCTGACCACTTTTCTCTCTGCTCGGCTGTCCTTCCTCCTAATTCTTGAGGCAATGCCATCTGTTAGTACAATCAGAAGAAAGCTTACCAATTATCAACACTATATTCAAGATACCCAAGCCTACTAGAAACCAGAGATTCAACAAAATCAGTTATATATATATATATATATATGTATTCGTATTCTTTCTAAGAAATGAGTCTCACAAAAACTGTTCAGACTGACATGTGGGAATCAAGCAGGAATTTTGGAAATTTAATCACAGGCAGGAGAGCAAGATGCAGCTACAATATTGAGATTAAGTGCCTGGTGAATTCTTACTAGCTTAAATGTAAAGA
Source organism: Megascapheus bottae (assembly GCF_031878675.1). NCBI lineage: Eukaryota > Metazoa > Chordata > Mammalia > Rodentia > Geomyidae > Megascapheus > Megascapheus bottae. Next base: position 13,773,117 of record NC_143527.1, on the reverse strand, counting down.
AGGAAATCAAAATAATTCTGTTTAAAGCAATTAAATAGGAGAGAAAACCCCCTAAACTTTCATTATTTTAAAATTTGCAAATTAAAATGTTCATATATATACACACACACATACATACATGCCAAATAGTAAAGCTCACTTTTTAAAACAATGTTTCTCTTTTATTTTTTATGTGGAAGGGGTTAAAAAACTATATTACTTGGTGATCTAACAAAATTTTGTTCTCTAGCAGCAATTCAATAATCATTTTTAATTTTAAATGCATTAACATTGGCTGCTTTCAGTTATGGTCATGGTTGTAAAAATAGCGAATATATAAGAATCCTATTTTAAAATGCAATTGGTATGGTTGATACTGCCTTACCTATATGTGGCTGCCCCAATTAAGTATAAGGTTTGCAAAGAAGAGACATATGTAGAATGTTGTGAATATTATTATGATAATTATGAACATATTAATTTTTCTTATGGCCTTTCCATTGGAAAATGAGAAAAAATATGAATTTCATATGCAAAATTTCATATGCTTTAAAATTTTAATTTGCTAAGTATGACTGTCACTTAGCTGTAAGAAAACTTTCTGCTAAGAATGTAATCTGAGAGAGCTTGATAGTCAAATGCTCCTATATTTTTCATTGTAAGCAAGAAACAGAATAGTTTTTTTTTAACCTCAATATCAGGAAGAATTAATAGCCATTTTCATTTCTGAACTTTAGGGAGTTGAAAAGCTGTATAATATGACCAACATTCAGAATATAAACATAGGAAGCTCATTATCATTTACTTTCGGAGATTTGATGACTTGACAAATAACTATTTCAAAACAACTAGTTTGAGACATGGTTTGAAGCTTGTTAGTATAAAGCAAAAAGAGCAATTACAATAATTATAGGTTTCTCTATACGGTTTAACACATGCACGCGCAGGGAAAGTTGGTGATGTGATCTTCCATTACCATTAGGCGGAAATTTTCCCACTTTTGTTTCCATTTCATTTCATCTCTGGAATAGTCACCCCCCCCTTTTATGGTATGTAGAATTTAGCCAAGTAATGGCTTATTAAAATTCTTATTCAATGAACATATAAGCAGTTTTCAAAACCAAAAGGTATGCTTAGAAGTGCCCTTGTTGTAGGACAAGCAAACCTGGTACTTTTGTGACTCAGATGAGGACAGAGAATGGTACAATTTGACACACCTTGTGCTCACTACTCTTAAAAAGAAAAAAGGAAGAGACTGCAGTGATTTTCTCTGTCATAGCACTATGTATTTCTTCTATGGGTCTGAAGTCATACCTTCAAAATTTTTGTTTAGCTGAAATTGGAATCTGCTTGTATTTACACTGTTCATACATGAAGAACAAGAAAAAAATCACAAAAAAATACTTAGTCAAGTTCATCAAACTCTTCCCCTCAGAGGAAAGCAGTTTTTAAAATACCTCTTGCTTACATTGAAGATTTATTGTACTTTAAAAATACCTTCTGGTTTACACTCAAGATTTATTCTATGGTAGTTCAAGTGTTTGCTTCATGGAGTCTACACTTCAGGATATGCCAGGCAAAAAAATTGGGGGATGTAGTCACGGAAACACTTTACACTTTAAGATAACAGAAAATTCACATTTTCCTTTTGTCATAAAATATCATTGATTATCACATTTCTCCTCTGAGGAAGCTAGAAGAAAACCAATTTAACAAGCCCTACATGAGCCAGTGCAAAAAGAAGAAATCGAAATTGCTGTAATGCTTAATTGTATTCTTCCCGCCAGCGAAAATCACAGTGTTTTGGAATGATTATCCATTTTTCTTCTTTTGTTTATTCACAGGGAAAACCTGCTTCCTCTGGCCTCTCTCAGTTCAGAGAGTTCAAACTGAATTTAAACAAGTAATTGACTTGTCACTGGGGGGAAAGAAAGAAGGAATTCAAGGCTGTGTTGTCTTCAGAGAAAAACTTGTGCAACACATAGCTGACCACAATTTCTCCAGCAACGCAGGTTAGAGAACACATTGAACATACATGTACATACACACCAAAATACAACCCAAACAACAACCAAAGCGAACTCAGGAAATGTAAAGCTTCTTCCATAGGCATTCTAAAACAATTAATGCATAGCATACACAATCTCCGCAAGATGTCTGGCACCAAATCAAAAGCGGCTGAATGCAGAATTAGAGTCAGTACAATACACACTGTCGAATAAACAAAAATTCGATTCCCCAGTGCGTCCACCAAGGCATTTTAAAACATGGTTCTGCACTGGCCCCAACCGAACAGACAGAACTGGACTCTGCTCTCGGTTCCACAAAGCTAAAACGAAACACTGCAAACCAACCATCCGTGGTTTTAAACGCTTTCTG